>NW_027525069.1:0-203844 GCF_052094955.1 Ictidomys tridecemlineatus
CGGGGGCCCAGTCCACCGCGGCCGTTCATATGTTCGCTACAGTTCCCTGCAGTTCGGCCGCGGCTGGCGGGATTGTGTCCCTGTGGGATTGTGTCCCTGATCCACGTTGCCTAGATTCACTCGCCTGAGACAAACTGACCCCTCCCACAGACTTACTAGTTATCGGCAGGTCTCCTTTTAATGGAATATTGTTAGAAGTTCCTCAGCAGGTCCCATGCGACTGTATTTATGTGTCTCTCTGATCCCGTTATTGCGGAGGTACAGAAAATGCTGCCTGCTCGCCGGCCGCCATGTTCAATCTCACTTGCCCCTCAGTCTTAGAACTCTGCTCTCTGCAAAAACCCTTCTGCACCCCAGTCTTCTACTTCTGCTCTCTGTAACAGTCCTTTGCACCTAATTCTCCTAACTCTGCTCTCTGTAATATCCTTCAAAAACCCAGTCTTTAAACTCTGTACTCTGTAACAGTCCTTCTGCACAACAGTCTCCAAAATCTGCTCTCTGTAACAGGACTTTTGCAAGCCAGTCTCCAATCTCTGCTCTCTGAAACAAGACTTCTTCACCCCATTCTCCAACCTCTTCTCTCTGCAACGATTCTACTCCACCTTAATTTCCAAACTCTGCTTCCTGTAACAGTTTTTCTGCACCTGAGTCTCCAAAATCTGCTCTCTGTAACAGTCCTTCTACACCCCAGTTTCCAACCACTGCTCTCTGTAAAAGTCCACCTTTACCTCAGTCTGAAACCTCTGCTCACCACGATTCTTCTGCACCCCAGTATACAACCACTGCTCTCTGTAACAGTCCACCTGCAGCTCAGTCTCCAACCACTGCTCTCTGTTAGATCCTTCAGCAACCCAGTCTCCAAACACTGCTCTCTGTAACAGGCCTTCTGCACGCCAGTCTCCAAACTCTGCTTTATGCAATGATCATTCTGCATGCCTTTCCATTTAACTAAAGGTTTTTGAGTTACTGTTTGCTCAGACCAATGACGTTGCATTGGAGTTAATTTAGAATCATTTACATTTAAATGATTAATGACAAATAGAGCATGTTGAAGAATTTGATGAGGAGAGCTATAATGTAGTTCCCCCTCTTTTAATTTATTAATTTGAGATTTTAAGGTCTGATGAGCTCTTTCCACTATGGCTTGTCCTTGTGGGTTATAGGGGATGTCTGTGGAATGAACTATGTTAAGTGTCTGACACAGGTGTTTAAAGGATTTTGAAATATAAGCAGGAGCATTGTCTGTCTTAATATGAAGAGGTAATCCCATATATGCAAAGGAGGCAAAAAGATGTTGGGCAATATCCTTATAAGCTTCTCCAGTACGGGCTGTAGCAAAAATAACATGTGAGAAAGTATCCACACAAACATGAACAAATGATAACTTTCCAAACTCTTGAATATGAGTAACATCCATCTGCCACAATTTGTTGGGTAATAAACCCCTAGGGTTGATACCCATCTGTGGAGAAGGAAAGTGAGTAGGACAGATTTGACATTGTTTAACAATTTGTCTAGCTTGTTCTTTAGTTACATGAAACTGTGCTCTAAGAGCAGCAGAATTTTGATGATGTAATTGATGATCTTTAGTAGCTTGTTCAATAACGTTATAAACAGTCCTAGTTAATAAGTCAGCTTTAGCATTTCCTGCCACTAAAGGTCCAGGTAAGTTAGAATGTCCTCTAATATGTCCAATAAAAAATTTATAGGATCTCTGTAATATTAATTTTTGTAACTTTTGTAATATATTAACAATTGATGAATGAGAGGACAAAGAAGATGTTTCTATGGCTGGAAAGAGATTAACTATATATTGGGAATCAGTATAAAGATTAAAAGGCTGTGTAACCTTTTTAAAAGCAGTTATAATAGCAATTAATTCCGTCCTTTGAGCAGAGGTTTCAGTTGTTTGTTGGATTATTGGCTCTTGGTCATCTATAATAGCTATTCCATTAGAGGATCCATCTGTAAAAATTAGAGAAGCCTGATCGAGGGGCACATGAGAAAAGTTTTTAGGAAAAATAGTATTTACCTTAGTCATAAAATGTAGTAATGGGTGGTTAGGCAAATGAAACAATATTTCTCCATAGAATCCCTGTAATACTATAGGCCATTCATCATTAACATTTAATAAGAAATCTAATTGTTCCTTTTTATATGGAATAATAATGGAAGATGGATCTCGTCCAAAGAGCTCTCTACTTCGAAGTCTACCTTTACAAATTAATGATGACACCTGGGTGGGATATGAAATATTAATCTTTTTTGGAGTAGAAGGCAAATGAATCCATTCTAAAGGATCATCTTGCCATAGGCATCCAGTAGGAGTGTGTGAAGTCTGTAAGATTATTAACATCCAGGGCTTATTATAGTCTATTTGTTGTAAATAATGATCTGAAATAGCCTTCTCCACCTTAAATAAAGCCTTCATTCCCTCAGGAGATAATTGTCTAGGTGAATTTGGATTTGAATCTCCCTGTAAAATTTCAAATAAAGTTTTAAGGTCAGCAGTTGTTAATTTATGTAAGGCCTTATCCAATTAATATTCCCAAGAAGTTTTTGAAAATCATTTAAAGTACACAAAGAATCAACCCTAATCTGTATTTTTTGAGAAGTTATATTGTTGGAATTAATCAATCTTCCAAGGTAAGAAAAAGGAGCCTGAGTTTGAATTTTATCAGGAGCAATTTTTAATCCCCAGTCTTGTAAACTTGTAATCATAAAATTAAGCATTTGTTGGAGTATCAAATAATCAGCATGAGCTAATAAAATATCATCCATATAATGAATTATGTATCCAGATGGAAACTTATTTCTCGTGGAGACTAAGGCTGCATCAACAAATTTTTGACATAAGGTGGGGCTATTTTTCATTCCCCGAGGCAAAACTTTCCATTGAAATCTTTGATAAGGTCTTTGTAAATTTGGGGAAAGCAGACTAAAAGCAAAACCTTTACAATCCTGTTTGGATAAAGGAACTGCAAGAAGCAATCTTATAAGTCTCACCACTATGTTACTATCTTTAGGTATAGCAGTAGGAGATGGGAGACCCAGTTGTAAGGCTCCCATAGTTTCCATAGTTTTATTTAAAGCTCTAAGGAGGCTCTGGAGACACAGAAACTAACAAATTTGGTGGCCAATCAGAGTTATGATATCGAGCTGCAGCCTCTAAGTCCTCCTGATCTTGAGGAGAAAGTTGTTTGTCCTCCTCTTCATCCCCTTGTTCATCATCAGATTGAGACTGTTTTTGAGGGGATGTAGTTTTATAAAATCTAGATGTAGCAGCAGCCTCAATTAAGGGGGTTTGTTCAGACTCAGTCACTTGACGAGCCAAACAAACTGCCTCATGGGTCGGATCCAAAGCATCTCCAAACTTTTCTCTCTGTAACAGTCATTCTGCACCTCAGTCTCCAAACTCATCCCTCTGCAATGGCCCTTGTGCACCCCAGTATCCAACCTCTGTTTTCTGCAGCTGTCCTTCTGCTCCCCAGTCTCCAACATCTGCTCTCTGTAACAGTCCTTCTGTATCGCAGTATCCTTCCTCTGCTCTCTATAATGGTCCTTCTTCAACCCAGTCTCCTACCTCTGCTTTTTGAATCAGTTTTTCTTAACCCCAGTCTCCAAACTTTGCTCTCTGTATCTCTCCTTCTGCACCTCAGTCTCCATCCTGTGATTTCTATAACAGTCCTTCTGTACCCCAGTCTTCAACTTCTGTAATCTGTAACTGTCCTTCTGCACCCCAGTCTCAAACCTATGCTCTCTGCAACAGTCCTTCTGCATCCCAGTCTCCAAACTCTGCTCTCTACAACAGTCCTTCTGCACCAGAGTTACCAACATCTGCTCTCTGAAACAGTCTTTCTGCACACCAGTCTCCAACCTCTACTCTCTGTAACAGTCCTCCTGTACTGCAGTCTCCACCTCTGCTCTCTGTAACGGTCTTTTTCCACCCAAGACTCCAAAATCTCCTTTCTGTATCAGTCCTTCTGCACCCAAGTCTCGAAACTCTGCTCTCTGTAAGAGTCCTTCTGGACCTCAGTCTCCAACCTCTGCTCTCAGCAACAGTCCTTCTGCACCCCAGTCTCCAACCTCTGCTCCCTGCAAAAGTACTTCTTCACCCCAGTCTTCATCCTCTGCTCTCTGTAACAATCTTTCTGCACCTCAGTTTCCAAACTCTGTTCTCTGCAACGGTCCTTCTGCACCTCAGTCTACAACTTCTACTCTCTTTAACACTCCTTCTGCACCTCATTCTCCAAACTCTGCTCTCTGTAGGATCTTTCTCCAACCCAGTCCCCAAACTCTGCTCTCTGTAAGAATTCTTCTGCACACCAGTCTCTAGACTCTGCTCTCTGCAATGATCCTTCTTCACCCCAGTCTCCAACCTCTGCTCTCTTCATCAGTCCTTCGGCAGCCCAGTCTCCAACATCTGCTCTATGAAACAGTCCTTCTGCAACTCAGTCTGAAAACTCTGCTCTCTGCAATGATCCTTCTGCACCTCAGCCTCCTACCTCTGCTCTCTGTAAGACTCTTCTGCAACCCAGTCTCCAAACTTTGCTCTCTATAACAGTCCTTCTGCACAACAGTTTCCAACCTCTGCTCTCTGCAACAGGAATTCTGCAACCCAGTCTCAAAACTATGCTCTTTGTAACAGTTCTTCTACACCCCAGATTCTAACCTCTGCTCTCGGCAACAGACCTTCTGCACAACTGTCTCCAACCTCTGCTCTCTGTAACAATCCTTCTGCACCCCAGTCTTATACTTCTGCTCTCTTTAATATTCCTTCTGCACCTCAGTCTACAACCTTTGCTCTCTGCAAAGGTCCTTCTGCACACCTGTCTTCAACCTCTGCTCTCTGCAACAGTCCTTCTGCAGCCCAGTCTCCAAACTCTTCTCTCTGCAACAATTCTTCTTCATCCCAGTCTGCAACGTCTGCTCTCTGTAACAGTCCTTCTGCACCCCAGTCTCCAAACACTACTTTCCGTATCAGTTATTCTGCACCCCTGTCTAAAACCTCTTCTCTCTGTGACAGTCCTTCTGAACCTCAGTCTCCAACATCTGCTCTCCGCAACAGTCCTTCTGCACCCCAGTATCCAACCTCTGCTCTCTGCAAACGTCTTATTATACTCCAGTATCCAATATCTGATCTCTGATATGATTTTTCTGCATCCCAGTCTCCAACGTCAGCTCTCTGCAACAGTCCTTCTACACCCCAGTCTCCAACCTCTGCCTTTGCTACAGTCCTTCTGCACCACAGTCTTCAACCTCTACTCTCTGCAACATTTTTTCTGCACCCCAGTCTCCAACATGTGTTCTCTGAAACTGTTCTACTGAACCCCGGTCTCCAACCTCTGCTCTCCAGCGATTTTTCTGCATCTAAATCTCAAAACTCTGCTCTCTGCAACAATACTCCTGCACCCCAGTATCCAAGCTCTGCTCTCTGTAACAGTCCTTCTGCACATCATAGTCCTACCTCTGCTCTGTGTAACGATTCTTCTGCACCTCATGTCCAAACTCTGCTCTCTGTAACATGCCTTCTGCACCACAGTCTCCAACCTCTGCTTTCTGTAACAGTTCTTCTGAGCCCCAATCTCCAAACTCTGTTCTCTGTAACACTCCTTCTCCACCACAGTCTTTATCCTCTGCTCTCTGTAAGAATCCTTTGATACCCCTGATTTTAACCTCTCCTCTCTGAAAAAGCCCTTCTCCATCTCAGTATCAAACCTCTGCAATCTGTAACCGTCCTTCTGCACCCCAGTCTCCAAACTCTGCTCTCAGTATCAGTCCTTCTGCAACCAAGTCTCCAAACTCTGCTCTCTGCAACATTTCTTCTGCACACCAGTCTTCAACCTGTGCTCTCTGTAACAGTCCTTCTGCACCCCAGTCTCCAACATCTGCTCTCTGCAAGGATCCTTCTTCTATAAAGTCTCCAAAGTCTGCTCTCTGGAAAAGTCTTTTTGTATCGCAGTCTCCAACCTCTTCTCTTTGTAAAGGTCCATCTGCTCCCAAATTACCAAGTCCTGCTTTATGTAACAGTCCTTCTGAACCCCAGTCTCCAACCTCTTCTCTTTGCAACGATCCTTCTGCACCTCAGTCTCCAACCTCTGTTCTCTCTAAAAGTTTTTCTGCATCTCAGTCTCCATCCTTTGCTTTCTGTAATGGTCCTTCTGCACCCCAGTCTCCAATATCTGCTCTCTGTAACAGTCCTTCTATACCGCAGTCTCCAACCTCTTTTCTCTATAAGGGTACTTCTGCACCCCAATTGCCAACCTCTGCTTTCTGAAACAGTCCTTCTGCACCTGAGACTCCAACCTCTGCTCTCTGTAACAGTCCTTTTAAGCCTCAGTCTGAAACCTCTTCTCTCTGTAAAAATCCTTCTGCACCCCAGTCTCAAACATCTGCTCTCTGTAACAGGTCTTCTGCAACTCAGTCTCCAAAGTCTGCACTCTGTAACAGGCCTTCTGAACCCCAGTCTCCAACCTCTTCTCTCTGCAACGATTCTTCTGCACCTAAGTCCCCAACTTCTGCTCTCTGCAACAGTCCTTCTGACCCCAGTCTTCAAACTCTTCTCTCTGTAAGATCTTTCTGCCCCCCGTTATCCAAAATTTGCTCTCTGTAACAGTAATTCTGCACCTCAGTCTCCAACCTCATCTCTCTGCAACGACCCTCCTGCACCCCAGTATCCAACCTCTGTTCTTCGCAGCAGTCCTACTGCACCCCAAACTACAAACTTTGCTCTCTGTAACAGTCATTCTGCACCCCAGTCTCCAAACTCTACTTTCCGTGTCAGTAATTCTGCACCCCAGTCTAAAACCTCTGCTCTCTGTAACAGTCCTTCTGCACCTCAGTCCCCAAACTCTGCTCTTCACAACAGTACTTCTGCACCCCAGACTTAAAACTCTGCTCTGTACAAAAGTCCTTCTACACACCAGTCTCCACCATCTGCTCTCTGCAACGATCCATCTGCATTTCAGTCTCCAACGTCTGCTCTCTGCAACAGTCCTTCTACACCTCAGTCTCGAACCTCTGCTCTCTGCTACAGTCCTTCTGCACCCCAGTCTCAAACCTCTGGTCTCTTCAACATTTATTCTACACCCCAGTCTCCAACCTGTACTCTGTAACTATCCTACTGAACCCCGGTCTCCAAACTCTGCTCTTTGTAGCAATCCTTCTGCACCTCAGTCTCCAAACTCTGTTCTCTGCAACGATCCTTCTGCAACCCAGTCTCCAACGTCTGTTCTCTGCAACAGTCCTTCTGACCCCAGTGTCCAGCCTCTGCTCTCTGTATCATCCTTCTGCACCCCAGTTTCTAAACTCTGCTCTCTGTGACATTTCTTCTGCACCCCAGTCTCCACCCTCCGCTCTTTGTAACCGTACTTCTGCACCGCAGTCTCCAATCTCTGCTTACTGCAACATTTCTTCTTCACCCCATTCTCCAAACAGTGCTCTCTGTAACTGTCTTTCTGACCCCAGTCTCCAAACTCTGCTCTCTGTAACAGTCCTTCTGCACCTCAGTCTCCAACCTCTGCTTTCTGAAACGATCCTTCTGCACCACAGTTTCCAACCTCTGCACTCTGTAACAATCCTTCTAAAACTACTCTCAAAACTCTTCTCTCTGTACCAATCCTTCTGCACCTCACTCTCCCAAATGTGCTATCGGTAACAGCACTTCTGCACCCCAATCTCGAATCTCTGCTCTTTGTAACAGTCTTTCTGCACCACAGCCTCCAACATCTTTTCTCTGCAACGATACTTCTGTACCTCAGTCTCAAATCTCTGCTCTCTGCAACAGTCCTTCTGCACCCTAGTCTCCAGAATCTGCTCTCTGTAAAATCCTTTTCCATCCCTTTCTCCAACATCTCCTCTCTGTAACAGTCTTTCTGCACCCCAGCATCCAACCTCTGCTCTCTGTAAACGTCCTTCTGCACCTCAGTCTCCAAACTTTGCTCTCTGTAATGGTCCTTCTGCACCCTAGTCTTCAACATCTGCTCTCTACAACAATCCTTCTGCACCAAAGTCTCCAAACTCTGCTCTTTATAATGGTCTTTTTGCAACCCAATTGCCAACCTCTGCTTTCTGTAACAGTCCTGCACTACAGATTCCAACCTCTGCTCTCTGTAACAATCCTTCTAAGCCTCAGTCTGAAACCTCTGCTGTCTGCAACAATCCTACTGCACCCCAGTCTCGAAACTGTGCTATCTATAACAATCCTTCTGCACCCAAGTCTTCAACCTCTGCTGTCTGTAACAGGTCTTCTGCACCCCAGTCTCCAGCCTCTGCTCTCTGTAACAGGCCTTCTGCTCCCAAGTCTCCAACCTCTTCTCTCTGCCATGATTCTTCTGCACCTCAGTCTCCAACCTCTGCTCTCTGCAACAGTCCTTCTAAACCGCAGTCTCCAACCTCTGCTCTCTGCAATGATCCTTCTTCATCCCAGTCTCAAACAACTGCTCTCTGCAACAGTCCTTCTGCACCCCAGTCTACAACCTCTGCTCTCTGCTTCAGTACTTCTGCACCCCAGTCTTCAACCTCTGCTCTCTGCAACATTTCTTCTGCACCCATGTCTCAAACCCATGCTCTCTGTAACTGTTCTGCTGCAACCCAGTCTCCAACATCTGTTCTCTGTAGCGATCCGTCTGCACCTCATTCTCCACCTTGCTCTCTTCAATGATCCTTCTGCACCCCAGTCTCTATTCTCTTCTCTCTTTAAGAATTCTTTTGCACCCCAGTCTCCAACCTCTCCTCCCTGTAAAAGTCATTAATCACCTCAGTCTCCATGTTCTGCAATCTGTAACAGTCCTTCTGCACCCCAGTCTCAAACCTCTGCACTCAGAAATGATCTTTCTGCACCTCAGTCTCCAAACTCTGCTCTCTTTAATAGTCCTTCTGCACCCCAGTCTCCAACATCTGCTCTCTGCAACGATCATTCTTTTCCCCAGAGTCCAACTTCTGCTGTCTGCAACGGTCCTTCTACATCCCAGTTTTCAAAATCTGCTCTCTGGAACAGTCATTCTGAACCCATGTCTCCAACCTCTGCTCTCAGTAACAGTTCTTCTGCACCCCAATATCAAAACTCTGCTCTCTGTAGCACTCCTTCTGCACCCCAGTCTCCACCCTCTATTCTCTGTAAAAGTCCTTCTGCACCTCAGTCTCCAAACTCAGGTCTCTGTAAGATTCTTCTGCAACCAATTCTCCAAACGCTGCTCTTTGTAACAGTCTTCTGCACCCCAGGCTCCAAACACTGCTCTCTGTAACAAGCCTTCTGCACCCCAGTCTTCAACCTCTGCTCTCTGTAACAGGTCTTCTGCACCCCAGTCTCCAGCCTCTGCTCTCTGTAACAGTCCTTCTGCACCCCATGATCCAACATCTGCTCTCTGAAACAGTCCTCCTGCACCTCAGTCTGAAAACTCTGCTCTCATCAAAAATTCTTCTGCACCCGTGTTTCCAAACTTTGCTCTCTGTAACAGTCCTTCTGAACCTCAGTCTACAAAATGCTCTCTGTAATATCCTTCTGCAACCCAGTCACAAAATTGTGCTATCTTTAACAGTCCTTCTGCACCTCAGTCTACAAACTCTGCTCCCTGTAACAGGCCTTCTGCACCCCAGTCTCCAATCTCTGCTCTCAGTAACAGGCCTTCTGCACCCAGTCTCCAACCTCTTCTCTCTGCAAGGATCTCTCTTAACCCCAGTCTCCAACATCTGCTCTCTGCAACAGTCCTCCTGCACCCCAGTCTCCAACATCTGCTCTCTGTATCAGTCCTTTTGCAACTCAGTCTCCAACCTCTGCTCTCTGCAGCAGTCCTTTTACTCCCCAGTAACCAAAATCTGCTCTGTGTTACGATCCTTCTGCACCTTAGTTTCCAACCTCTGCTCTCTGCAACGATCCTCCTGCACCCCAGTCTCAAAATCTGATCTCTGTATCAGTCCTTTTGCAACACCGTCTCCAAACTCTACTCTTTGTAACAAACCTTCTGCACCTCATCTCCAAATTCTGCTCTGTGTAAAAGTCCTTCTGCACCTCAGTCTCCAACCTCTGCTCTCTTTAACAGTCTTTCTGCACCCCAGTCACCAACATCTGCTCTCTGCAACAATCTTTCTTCTCACCAGGCTCCAATCTCTGCTCACAGCAACGGTCCTTATACACCCCAGTTTCCAAACTCTGCTCTCTATAACACTCCCTCTGCAACCCAGTCTCCACCCTCTACTCTCTGTAAAAGTCCTTCTGCACCTCCGTCTCCAAACTTTGTTCTCTGTAAGATCTTTCTGCCACACATTCTCCTAATGCTGCTCTCTGTAACAGTCCTTCTGCACCCCAGTCTCCAAACTCTGCTCTCTTTAACAGGCCTTGTGCACCCCAGTCTTCAACCTCTGCTCTCTGTAAGTGGCCTTCTGCACCCCAGTCTCCAACCTGTGCTCTCTGCAATGATACTTCTGCACCCCGGTCTCAAAACTCTGCTCTCTGCAACAGTCCTTCTGCATCCCAGGATCCAACATCTGCTCTCTGCAACAGTCCTTCTGAACCAAAGTCTGAAAACTCTGCTCTCTGCCAAAATCCTTCTGCACCCCAGTTTCCAACCTTTGCTCTCTGTAATAGTTTTTCTGAACCTCAGTCTCCAAAATGCTCTCTGTAAGATCTTTGTGCAACCCAGTCTCGAAATTGTGCTATCTGTAACATTCCTTCTGCACCCCAGTCTCCAAACTCTGCTCTCTGTAACAGCCCTCTGCACCCCAGTCTACAATCTCTACACTCTGTAGCAGGCCTTCTGCACCCCAGTCTCCAACCTCTTCTCTCTGCAACGATCCGTCTTCACCTCAGTCTCCAAACTCTGCTCTCTGCAACAGTCCTTCTGGACCCCAGTCTCCAACCTCTGCTCTGTGTAAAAATCCTTCTGCACCCTGGTCTCCAAATTTTGCTTTCTGTAAAAGTCCTTCTCTACTGCAGTCTCCAAACTCTGCTCCCTTTCTGAACCCCAATCTCAACCTCTGCTTTGTGTATCAGTTCTTCTGCACCCCAGTCTCCAACCTCTGCTATCTCTATCAGTACTTTTGCACCTCAGTCTCCAAACTCTGTTCACTGCAGCTGTCGTTTTACACCCCAGGAACAAAACTCTGCTCTGTGTAACTATCCTTCTGCACCATAGTTTCCAACGTCTGCTCTGTGCAACGATCCTTCTGCACCCCAGTATCCAAACTCTGTTCTCTGGATCAGTCCTTCTGCACCACAGTCTCCAAACTCTGCTCTCTGCATCAGTCCTTATGCACCCATGTCTTCAAACTCTGCTCTCTGCAACATTTCTTCTGCACCCCAGTATCCAACCTGTACTCTCTGTAACTGTCCTTCTGCAACTCAGTCTCCAACCTCTATTCTGTAACAGTTTTTCTGCACCCCAGTCTCCAACATCTGCTCTCTGGAACAATCCTTCTTCTACCCAGTCTCGAAATTCTGCTCTGTAAAAGTCCTTTTGTATCACAGTCTCCAAACTCTTCTCTTTGTAACGGTCAATCTGCACCCCAATTGCCAACCTCTGCTTTCTATAAAAGTCCTTTTGCACTTCAGACTCCAACCTCTCCTCTCTGTAACAGTCCTTCTAAGCCTCAATCTGAAAACTCTGCACTCTACATCGAACCTTCTACACCCCAGTCTCCAAACTGTTCTATCTCTAACAATCCTTCTGCACCCAAGTCTCCAAACTCTGCTCTCTGCAAGGATCATTCTGCATCCCAGTCTCCAACGTCTGCTCTCTGCAACAGTCCTTCTACACCTCAGTCTCCAACCTCTGCTCTCTGCTACAGTCTTTCTGCATCCCAGTCTCCAACCTCTGCTCTCTGCAACATTTCTTCTGCACCCCAGTCTCCAACCTGTGTTTTCTGTAACTATCCTACTGCACCCTGGTCTCCAAACTCTGCTCTCAGTAACGATCCTTCTGCACCTCAGTCTCCAACTTCTGTTCCATCTAACGATCTTTCTGCACCCCAGTCTCCAACCTCTGCTCTCTGCAATGATCCTTCGGCACCACAGTCTCCAACCTCTGCTCTCTTTAACAGTTCTTCTGAACCCAAATCTCCAAACTCTGCTCTCTGTAACACTCCTTCTGCAACCCAGTCTCCATCCTCTGCTCTCTTTAAGAATCCTTTGACACCCCAGTCTCCAACATCTCATCTCTGTAAAAGTCCTTCTTCACCTCAGTATCCAACCTCTGCAATCTGTATCGGTCCTTTTGCACGCCAGTCTCCAAACTCTACTCTCTGAAACGATCCTTCTGCACCTCAGTCTCCAACCTCTGCTCTCTGTAACAGTCCTTCTGCACCCCAGTCTCCAACATCTGCTCTCTGCAATGATCCTTCTTCTCCCCAAGCTCAAAGCTCTGCTCTGTGCAACGGTTCTTCTGCACCCCAGTTTTCAAACTCTGCTCTCTGTAACAGTCTTTCTGCACCTCATTCTCCAAACTCTGCTCTCTGCAACAGTCCTTCTGCATCCCAGTCTCCAACATCTGCTCTCAGTAACAGTTCTTTTGCACCCAAATCTCAAAATTCTTCTCTCTGTAACACTCATTCTGCACCCCAGTCTCCACACACTGATCTCTGTTACAATCTTTCTGGACCTCAGTCTCAAACCTCTGCTTTCTGTATCAGTTCTCCTGCACCTCCGTCTCCAAATTTGTTCTCTGCAATAGTCCTTCTGCACCCCAGTTCTAACCTCTTCTCTCTGTAACATTTCTTCTGCTCCCCAGTCTCCGAACTGTGCTTTCTGTAACATTGTTTCTGACCCCAGTCTCCAAACTCTGCTCTCTGTAAAGATCCTTCTGCACCTCAGTCTCCAAACTCTGATCTCTGCAACGATCCTTCTGCACCTCAGGTTCCAATGTCTGCTCTCTGCAACGATCCTTCTGCACCCCAGTTCCCAAACTCTTCTCTCTGTAACAGTACTTCTTCACCTCAGTCGCCAACCTCTCCTCTCTGTACCAATTCTTTTGCACCTCAGTATCCCAACTCAGCTCTCTTTAACATCATTCTGCAACCCAGTCTCCAAACTCTGCTCTCTGTAACAGGCCTTCTCCACCCCAGTCTCCAACCTCTTCTCTCTGCAATGATTCTTCTCCACCCAGTCTCCAACATCTGCTCTCTGCAACAGTTCTTTTGCACCCCAGTCTCCAAACTCTGCTATCTGTAATAGTCCTTCTGCACCCCAGTCTAAAACATCTGCTCTCTGGAACATTCCTTCTGCACCCCAGTCTCCAAACTCTGCTATCTGCAACACTCCTTCTGGAACCAAGTCTCCAACATCTGCTGTCTTGAAAATTCCTTCTGCACCACAGTTTCCAACCTCTGCTCTTTGTAAGATTCTTGTGCACTCCAGATTCCATACTCTGCACTCTGTAACATTCCTTCTCCACCCAGTCTCTAAACTCTGTCCTCTGCAACAGTCCTTTTGCTCCCCAGTTTCCGACATCGGGTCCTTCTGTACGGCAGTCTCCAACCTGTTCTCTTTGTAATGGTCCTTCTACACCCCAGTCTCCAAACTCTGCTTTCTGTATTAGTCTGTCTGAACCGCAGTCTCCAACAGCTGTTCTTTGTATCTATCCTTCTGCACCTCAGTCTCCGAACTCTGTTCTCTGCAATGATCCTCTGCACCTCAGTCTCCAACCTCTACTCTCTATAACAGTCCTTCTGCACACCAGTCTCCAAACTCTGGTCTCTCAAACGATCCTTCTTAACCCCAGTCTCCAATGTCTGCTCTCTGCAACAGTCCTACTGCACCCCAGTCTCCAATATCTGCTTTCTGCAACAGTCATTCTGCACTTCAGTGAGAAAACTCTGCCGTATGCAACGAACTTTCTGCACCTCAGTCTCCCAACTCTGCTCGCTGTAAGATCCTTCTGCAACCCAGTCTTTAAACTCTGCACTCGGTAATCATCCTTCTGCACAACAGTCTCCAACCTCTGATCTCTGCAACACGAGTTCTGCAACCCAGTCTCAAATCATTGCTCTCTGTAACAGGCCTTCTGCACCCCAGTCTTTAAACACTTCTCTCTTCAAGGATTCTCCTTCACACCAGTCTCCAACCTCTGCTCTCTGCAACAGTCCTCTTTCACCACAGTCTCCAAAATCTGCTCTCTATAAGATCCATATGAACCCCAGTCTCCAAACTCTGCTCTCTGAAACAGTCCTTCTGCATCCCAGTATCCAACCTCTGCTCTTTGTAACAGTTTTTCTGCACCTCATTCTCCAAACTCTGCTCTCTGCAGCAGTCTTTCTGAACCCCAGTCTCCAACATCTGCTCTCTACAACAGTCCTTCTACACCCCAGTCTTCAATTCTGTTTCTGCAACGATCTTTCTGAACCCCAGTCTCCAACGTCTGCTCTCTGCAAGAGTCTTTCTGGAACACAGTCTCCAAGCTCTGCTCTCTGTAACAATACTTCTGCACCCCTGTCTGCAACCTCTGCTCTCTGTAAGATCTTTCTGCAACCCAGTTTCAAACTCTGCTCTCTGTAACAGTGCTTCTACAAACCGGTCTCCAACCTCTGCTCTCTGCAACGATCCTTCTTCACCAAAGTCTCCAACCTCTGCTCTCTGCAACAGTCCTTTTGCACCTCACTCTGAAAAGTCTGCTCACTGCAAGGACCCTTCTGCACCACAGTCTCCTACTTCTGCTCTCTGTAACAGTCCTTCTGCACCTCATTCTTCAAACTCTGCTCTTGGTAAGATCCTTCAACAACCCAGTCTTTAAACTCTGCACTCTGTAACAGTCCTTCTGCACAACAGTCTCCAATCTCTGCTCTCTGTAACATGACTTCTGCCACGCAGTCTCCAAACTCTGCTCTCTGTGATAGGCCTTCTGCACCCCAGTCTCCAACCTCTTGTCTCTGCAACAATTCTTCTCCACCCCAGTCTCCAGAATCTGCTCTCTGCAACAGTCCTTTTGGACCCCAATCTCAAAACTCTTCTCTCTGTGAGATCCATCTGAACCCCAGGCTCTAAACTCTGCTCTCTGTAACAGTCCTCTGCACCCCAGTCTCCAAACACTGCTCTCTATAACAGTACTTCTGAGCCTCAGTCTTTAACCTCTGCTCTGTGTGAGTCCTTCTGCACCCCTGTCTCTAAAATCTGCTTTCTGCCACAGTCCTTCTGCACCCCAGTCTCCAACATCTGCTCTCTTGCACAGTCCTTCTGCACCCCAGTCTCAAAACTGTGCTCTCTGCAACGATCTTTCTGGACCCCAGTCTCCAACGTCTGCTTTCTGTATCAGTCTTTCAGAACCCCAGTCTCAAACCTCTGTTCTCTGTATCTATCCTTCTGCACCTCAGTCTCCAACCTGTGCTCTATGTAAGAGTCCTTCTGCACCCCAGTCTCCAACCTCTTCTCTCGGTAACAGTCTTATACCTCAGTCTCCAAACTCTGCTCTCTGTAATGGTCCTTCTGCATCCCAATTTCCAAACTCTGCTTCCTATAACAGTCTTCCTTCACCCCAGTCTCCAAACTTTACTCTCTGCAACAGTCCTTCTGCACTACAGTCTCCATCCTCTGCTCTCTGCAACAGTCCTTCTGCACCTAGTCTTCAACCTCTGCTCTCTGCAACAGTCCTTCTGCACCGCAGTCTCCAAACTCTGCTCTCTGCAACGATACTTCCGGACCCTAGTCTCCAAACTCTACTCTCTGCAACAGTCCCTCTGCACCACAGTCTCCAACCTCTGCTCTCTGTCAGATCTTTCTGCACTCCAGTTTACAAAATCTGCTCTCTCAAACATTTCTTCTCCATCGCTGCACCTCAGTCTCCAAACTCTGCTCTCTGTAACAGTCCTTCTACACCTCAGTCTCAAACCTCTGCTCTCTGTAACATTACTTCTGCACCTCAGTCTGACACCTCTGTTCTCTGCACGATCCTTCTGCACCCCAGTCTCAAACCACTGCTTTCTGTAACAGTCCACCTGAACGTCAGTCTCCAAAATCTGCTCTCTGTAAGATCCTTCAGCAACCCAGTATCCAAACTCTGCTCTCTAAAATAGTCTTTCTGCAACACAGTCTCCAAACTCTTCTCTCTATTACAGGCCTTCTGCACGCCAGTCTCCAAACTCTGCTTTCTGTAGCAGGCCTTCTGCACCAGTCTCCAACCTCTGCTCTCTGCAACAATCCTTCAGCACCCCAGTCTCCAAACTATGCTCTCTGCAATGATCCTACTGCACCCTTGTCTCCAACCTCTGGTCTCTGCAACAGTCTTTCTGCACCTCAGTGTCCAAATGCTGCCCTCTGTAAGATCCTTTTGCACCCCTGTATAAAACCTCTGCACTCTTTAATAGTCCTTCTGCACCTGAGTTTCCAACCTCTGCTCTCTGTAACAGAATTTCCACACCTCATTCTCCAACATCTGCTCTCTGCAAAAGTCCTTCTGCACCCCAGTCTCAGACCTTTGCTCTCTATAACAGTCCTTCTGCAACCTAGTGGCAAATATCTGCTCTCTGCAACAGTCCTTCTGCACCCCAGTCTCCAACATCTGCTCTCTGCAACAGTTCTCCTGCACGTCAGTCTTAAAACTCTGCTGTCTGCAATGACCCCTCTGCAACCCAGTCTCCTACATCTGCTCTCTCTAACAGTCTTTCTGAAACTCAGGCTCCCAACTCTGCTCTCTGTAAGATCCTTCTGAAACCCAGTCTTTAAACTCTGCTCTCTGTAACAGGCCTTCTCCAACCAAGTCTCCAACCTCTTCTCTCTCAATGATTCTTCTCCAACCCAGTCTCCAACATCTGCTCTCTGCAACAGTCTTTTTGCACCCCAGTCTCCCAACTCTGCTCTCTGTAAGATCCATCTGAATGCCAGTCTCCAACCTCTTCTCTCTGTAACAGTCTTTCTGCACCCCAGTCTCCTAACTCTACTCTCTATAACACTCCTTCTACACCTCAGTCTCAAAACTCTGCTCTGTGTAACAGTCCTTCTGCACCCCAGTATCTAAAATCTGCTCTCTGCAACAGTCCTTCTGCACCCCAGTCTCCATCATCTGGTCTCTGCAACAGTCCTTCTGCATCCCATTATTCAAACTCTGCACTCTGCAACAATTTTTCTGGACCCCTGTCTCCAATATCTGATCTCTACAACAGTCTTTCTGCACCACAGTCTCCAACCTCTCTCTCTGTAAGATCCCTCTGCACTCTAGTTTCCAAACTCTGCTCTCTGTAACATTCTTTGTTAACCCCAGTATCATACCACAATCCTCTGCAAAACTCCTTCTGCTCCCCACTCTCCGAGATCTGCTCTCTGTAACAGTCCTTGTGTACTGAAGTCTCCAACCTCTGCTCTTTGAAACAGTCCTTCTACACCCCAGTCTCCAAACTCTGCTTTCTGTATCAGTCTGTCTGAACCCAAGTCTCCAACCTCTGTTCTCTGTATCTATCCTTCTGCACCTCAGTCTCCAACCTGTGCTCTATTTAAGAGTCCTTCTGCACCCCAGTCTCCAACCTCTTTTCTCGGTAACAGTCCTATACCGCAGTCTTCAACCTCTGTTCTCTGTAACAGTCCTTCTGCACCCAAAATTTCCAAACTCTGCTCTCTGTAAAAGTCCTTCTTTTAACTCAGTCTCCAAACTCTGCTCTCTGTAACAATTCTTCTGCTCCTCAGTCTCCAAACACTTCTCTCTGTAACACTCCACCTGCACCTCAGTCTCCAACCTCTACTCTTTGTAAGATAATTCTGCAACCCAGTCTTCAACCTTTCTTCTCTGCAACAGTCCTTCGTCACCCGAGTCTCCAAACTTTGTTCTCTGCAACAGTCTTTCTGCACCCAGTCTCAAAACTCTGCTGTCTGTAACAGTCCTTCTGCACCCCAGACTCCAAACTCTGCTCTCTGTAACAATCCTTCTGCACCTCAGTGTCCAAACTCTGCTCTATTTAACAGACTTCTGCACCTCAGGTTCCAAACTTTGATCTCTGCAACAGTCCTTCTGCACTCCAGTCTCCAACCTCTGCTCCCTGCAACAGTTCTTCTGCACCCCAGTGTCCAAACTCTGCTCTCTGCAACTGTCCTTCTGCAAAACAGTCTCCAAACTCTGTAATCTGTAAGATCCTTCTGCACTCCAGTTTCCACACTCTGCTCTCTGTAACATTCCTTCTCTACTCCAGAATTTATCCTCTGCTTTAAGCAAGTGTCCTGCGCACCCCAGTCTCCAATGTCTGTCCTCTGCAACAGACTTTCTACTCCCGAGTTTCCAACATTTGCTCTCTAACAGTCCTTCTGTACCACAGCCTCCAACCTCTATTCTCCATAACGTGCCTTCTGCACCCCAGTCTCCAAACTCTGCTTTCTATATCAGTCCTTCTGAACCCCAGTCTCAAACCTGGGCTCTCCGTATCTATCCTTCTGCAACTCAGTCTCTAACCTGTGGTCTCTGTAACATTTCTTATGCACCCCAGTCTCCAACCTCGGCTCTCTGTAACAGTTTTTCTATACCGCAATCTTCAAACTCTGGTCTCTGTAACAATCGTTCTGCACCCCAATTTCCAACCTCTTCTTTCTGTAACAGTCCAACTGCACCTCCTTCTTCAAATTCTGCTCTCTGTAAGATCCTTCTGCAACCCTGTATTTAACCTCTGCTCTCTGTAACTGTCCTTCTGCACCCGAGTCTCCAACTCTGCTCTCTGTAACACGACTTCTGCACCTCATTCTCCAACCTATAATCTCTGCAACAGTCCTTCGGCACCCCAGTCTCCAAACTCTGCTCTCTACAACAGTCCTTCTGCACCTTAGTCTCCAACCTCTTCTCTCTGTTACGGTCATTATGCACCCCAGTCTCCAACATCCGTTTTCTGCAACAGTCGTTCTTCACCTCAGTCTCCAACCTCTGCTCTCTGAAACAGTCCTTCTGCTCCCCAGTCTCCAACATATGCTCTCCGTAACAGTCCTTCTCCACCCCAGTCTCCAAATTCTGCTCTCTGAAGCAGTCCTTTTGTACTGCTGTCTCCAAACTTTGCTCTCTGTAACTGTTATTGTGCACACCAATCTCCAAACTATTATTTTGGTATCAGTCCTTCTGCACCCCAGTCTTCAACCTCTGCTGTCTGTTACAGTCCTTCTACACCTCAGTCTCAAACCTCTGCTCTCTGCAACAGTCCTTCTGCACCTCAGTATCCAACCTCTGCTTTCTTTAATAGGCCTTCTTCACCCCATCCCCAACCTCTTCTCTCTGTAACGATTTTTCTCCTCCCTGTGTCCAAACTCTGCTCTCTGTAACAGTCCTTCTGCACCCCAGTCTCCAAAATCTGCTCTCTTTAAGGGTCCTTCTCCACCCCAGTCTCCAACCTCTGCTTTCTATATCAGTCCTTCTGCACCACAGTCTCCAAACTCTTCTCTCTGCAACACTCCTTCTGCACCACAGTCTCCAAACTGTGCTCTCTGCAAAATTTTTTCTGCACCCCAGTCTCCAACCTGTTCTCTTTTTAACAGTCCTTCTGCACCCCAATCTCCAACCTCTGCTCTATGTAACGATCCTTCTGTACCTCAGTCTCCAAACTCTGTGCTCTCTAACAGTCCTGCTGGACCTCAATCTCCAAACACTGCGCTCAGTAAGATCCTTATAAAACTCAGTCTCCAAACTCTGATTTCTGGATCAGTCCTTCTGCACCCCAGTCTCTAACCTCTGCCCTCTCCAATGATCCTTCTGCACCCAAGTATCCATCCTCTGCTCTCTGTAACAGTCTTTCTATACCGCAGTCTTCAAACTCTGCATTTTGTAACCGTCCTTCTGCACCCCAGTCTTCAAACTGTTCTCTCTGCAATGATTCTTCTGCACCCCAGTCTCCAACGTCTTCTCTCTGCAACAGTCCTCCTGCACCCCAGTCTCCAAACTCTGCTCTCTGTAAGATACTTCAGCAAATCAGTTTCCAAACTCTGCTCTCTGTAACATTCTTTCTTCACCCCAGTCTCCCTCCTCTGCTCTTTTCAACGGTCCTTCTACACCCCATCTCCAACCTCTGTTCTCTGCGACAGTCCATCTGAACCCAAGTCTCCAACCTCTGTTATCTGCAACAGTCGTTATGCACCCCATTCTCCAGCCTCTGCTCTCTGCCACAGTCCTTCTGTACACTAGTCTCCAATCTCCACTCTCTGTAACAGTCCTTATGTACTGCAGTCTCCAACCTCTGTTCTCTGTAACGGTTCTAATGCACCCCAGTTTCGAAAGTCTCCTTTCTGTATCAGTTTTTCCTCACCCAAGTCTCATAACTCTACTCTCTGAAACAGTCCTTCTGCACCTCAGTCTCCAAACTCTGCTCTCTGCAACATTCTTTCTTCATCCCAGTCCCCAACCTCTGCTCTCTGCAACAGTGCTTTTACACCCCAGTCTCCAACCTCGGCTCTCTGCAACGATCCTTCTGCACCTCAGTCTCAAACCTCTGTTCTCTGCAATGATCCTTCTACACACCAGCTCTGCTCTCCGTAACAGTCCTTCTGAACATCAGTGTCAAAACTCTGCTCTCTGTAACAATCCTTTTGCATCTCAGTCTCTAACCTCTGCTCTCTTTAACAGTTCTTCTGGACACCAATCTACAAACTCTGCTCTCGGTAATACTCCTTCTGCACACCAGTCTCCATCCTCTGCTCTCTGTAACACTCTTTCTGCACCCCAGTCTCCACCCTCTGCTCTCTGTAAGAATTCTTCTAAACCCCAGTTTCCAACCGCTCCTCTCTGTAACAGTCCTTCTGCACCTCAGTCTCCAATATCTGCTCTCTGAAATGATTCTTCAGAACCTCTGTCTCCAACCGCTGCTCTCTGTAACAGGCCTTCTGAACCCCATTCTCCAACATATGCTCTCTGGATCAGTCCTTTTTCACACCACTATCCTAACTCTGCTCTCTGTAACAATCCTTCTGCACCTGAGTCTCCAACCTCTGCTCTCTGAAACGGTTTGTCTGCACCCCAGTCTCCAAACTCTGTTCTCTGCATCAGTATTTTCGCACCCCAGTATCCAACCTCTGCTCTCTGTAACAGTCCTTCTGAAACGCAGTCTCAAAACTCTGCTCTCTGTAACGGTCCTTCTGCACCCCAGTCTCCAACGTCAGCTTTCTGTATCAGTTCTTTTGCACCCCAGTCTCGAACCTCTGCTCTCAGAAACAGTCCTTCTGCACCCCAGTCTCCAAATTCTGCTCTCTGCAACATTTTTTCTGCACCCCAGTCTCCATCTGTGCTCTCAGTAACTGTCCTTCTGCACCCCAGTCTCCAAAATCTGCTCTCTGTAATGATCATTCTGCACCACAGTCTGAAACCTCTGCTCTCTGCAATGACCATTCTGCCCCTAAGTCTCCAACCTCTGCTCTCTGCATGATCTTTCTGCACCCCAGTCTCCAACCTCTGCTCTCTGTAAGCTTCCATCTGCACTTCAGTCTCCAACCTCTTCTCTCTGTAACAATCCTTCTGCACCACAGTCTCCAAACTCTGCAATCTGTAACAATCATTCTGCACACCAGTCTGCAACCTCTGCTCTCTGTAACAGGTCTTCTGCACCCCAGTCTCCAAACTCTGCTCTTTGTAACAGTCCTAATGCACCCCAGTCTCCAACCTCTTCTCTTTGCAATGAACCATCTGCAGCTCAGTCTCTAACCACTGCTCCCTGCAACAGTTCTTCTGCACCCCAGTCTCCAAACTCTGCTTTCTACAACAGTCCTTCTGCACACCAGTCTCCAACCTCTGCTCTCTGTAAGATCCTTCTTCTCCCCCGGTCTCCAAACTTTGTTCTCTATAATAGTCCTTCTGCACCTCTGTCTCAAACCTCTGCTCTCTCCTACGGTCTTTCTGCATCCCAGTATCCAAACTCTGTTCTCTGAAACAGTCCTTCTGCACCCCAGGCTCCAAACTCTGCTCTCTATAACAGTTCTTCTGTACTGCAGTCTCCAAACTATGATGTCTGTAACGGTCATTCTGCACCCCAGTCTCCAAACTCTACTTTCAACATCAGTTATTCTGCACCCCAGTCTCCAACCTCTGCTCTCTGTAACAGTCCTTCTGCACCTCAGTCTCCAACCTCTGCTCTCTGCAACAGTTCTTCTGCACCCCAGTCTCCAACATCTTCTCTCTGCAACTGTCCTTCTAAACCCCAGTCTCCAAACTTTTCTCTCTGCAAGGATCCTTCTGCATCCCAGTTTCCAACGTCTGCTCTCTGCACCAGTCCTTCTGCACTGCAGTCTCCAACCTCTGCTCTCTGCTACAGTCTTTCTGCACCCCAGTCTTCAATCTCTGCTCTCTGCAACATTTCTTCTGCACCCCAGTCTCCAACCTGTGCTGTCTGTATCTGTCCTGCTTCACCCCAGTCTCCAATCACTGCTCTCTGTAGCGATCCTTCTGCACCTCAGTCTTCAACCATCGATCTCTGCAAGGATCCTTTTTCACCACAGTCTCCAACCTGTGCTCTCTGCAACAGTTTTTCTGCACCCCAGTCTCCATGCTCTGCTCTCTGTAACAGTTCTTCTGAACCCCAATCTCCAAATTCTGCTCTCTGTAAAAGGCCTTCTGCAACCCAGACTTCAAACTCTGCTCTCTGTAACAGGCCTTCTGCACCCCAGTCTCCAACCTGTGCTCTCTGTAACAATCCTTATGCACCCCAGTCCCCAAACTATGCTCTTTGTAAAAGTCCTCTGCACCCCAGAATCCAACATCTGCTCTCTGCTACATTCCTTCTGCACCTCAGTCTGAAAACTCTGCTCTCTGAAACAATCCTTCTGCACCCCAGTTTCAAACCTTTGCTCTCTGTAACAGACCTTATGACCCTCAGTCTCCAAAATGCTCTCTGTAAGATCCTTCTGAAACCCAGTCTTGAAACATTGCTATCTGTAACAGTTCTTCTGGACAAGAATCTCCAAACTCTGCTCTCTTAAAGAATCCTTCTGCACCCCAGTCTCCAACCTGTACTTTCTGTAACAGTCCTCCTGCACCTCAGTCTCCAACCTCTGCTGACTGTAATGATGCTTAAGCACCTCAGTCTCCAACTTCTGCTCTCTGTAACAGTCCTTCTGCACCCCAGTCTCCAACATCTGCTCTCTGAAATGGTCCTTCTGCACCCCAGTCTCCAAACTCTGTTCTCTAACAGACTTTCTGCACCTCAGACTCCAACCTCTGGTCTCTGTATCAGTCCTTCTAAGCCTCAGTCTGAAACCTCTGATCTCTGCAACGATCCTTCTGCACCCCAGTCTCCAAACTGTGCTATCTGTAACAATCTTTCTGCACAGAAGTCTTTAACCCCTTCTCTTTTACAGGTCTTCTGCACCCCAGTCACCAAACTCTGCTTTCTGTAACAGTCCTTCTGCACCCCAGTCTTCAATCTCTGCTTACTGTATCAGTTCATCTGCACCACAATTTCCAACCTCTGCTCTCTGTTATAATCTTTCTGCATCTCAGTCTACAAACTCTGCTCTCTGTAACAGTCATTCTGCACCCCAGTCTCCAATTTCTGCTCTCTGCTACAGTCCTTCTGCACCAAATCTCCAAACTCTGCCTCTGTAACCTAGTCTCGAAACTCTTCTCTCTGCAACAGTCCTTCTGCACCCTAATCTTTAACCTGTGCTCTTCGCAAAAGTCCTTCTACACACCAGTGTCCAGTCTCTCCTCATGCAACAGTCCCTCTGCAACCCAGTCTCCAACCTCTGCTTTCTGTAACAATCATTTTGCACCTCAGTCTTCAACCTCTGCTCTCTTCAACGGTCCTTTTGCACCTCAGTCTCCAGAAACTACTCTCTGTAAATGTACTTCTGAACCCCTTCTCCAAACTCTGCTCTTTGCAACAGTCCTTCTGCACCCCAGTCTCCAACATGTGTTCTCTGCAAAAGTCCTTCTGCATCTCAGTTTGAAAACTCTGTTCTCTACAACGATCTTTCTGCACCCCAGTCTCCAACCTCTTCTCTCTGTAACAGTCCTGCTGCACATCGGTCTACAACTCTGCTCTCTGTAAGATCCTTGTGCAACCTTGTCTAAAAACTCTGCTCTCTGTAGGAGTTCTACTGCACCCTAGTCTCCAACCTCTGCTCTCTGCAACGATCCTTCCGCGCCTCAGTCTCGAAACTCTACTCTCTGCAACAGTCCTTCTGCACCCCAGTCTCAAAACTCTGCTGTCTGCAACGATCTTTCTGTACACCAGTTTCCAACCTCTGCTCTCTGCAAAAGTCCTTTTGCACCCCAGTCTCCAACCTCTGCTTTAACTATCAGTCCTTCAGCACTCAATCTCCAACCTCTGCTCTATAACTGTCCTTCTGCATTTCAGTCTCTTAAGTCTGCTAGCTGCAACAGTCTTTCGGAACCCCAAACTTCAACCTCTGATCTCTGCAACGGTCCTACACCCAAGTCTCCAACCTCTGCACTCTGCAACAGTCCTTCGGTACCTCAGTCTCCAACCTCATCTCTTTGCAAAGGTCTTTTTTTTTTTTAAACTCCATACCTCTGGTCAGTTTATTTATTTTTTTTTAATTTTTAATTTCTTTTATTGGTTGTTCACAACATTACAAACCTCTTGACATATCATATTTCATACATTAGATTGAAGTGGGTTATGAAGTCCCAATTTTACCCTAAATGCAGATTGCAGAATCACGTCGGTTATACATCCACAATTTTACATAATGCCCAATTAGTAATTGTTGTATTCTGCTATCTTTCCTATCCCCTACTATCCCGCCTCCCCTCCCCTCCCTTCTTCTCTCTCTACCCCATCTAATGTAATTCATTACTCTCCTTGTTTATTTTCCCATTCCCCTCACAACCTCTTATATGTAATTTTGTATAGCAATGAGGGTCTCCCTTCATTTCCATGCAATTTCCCTTTTCTCTCCCTTTCCCTCCCATCTTATGACTATGTTAAGTGTTAGTCTTTTCTTCCTGCTCTTCCTCCTTGCTCTGTTCATAGTTGCTCTCATTATATCAAAGAAGACATTTGGTATTTGTTTTTTAGGGATTGACTGGCTTCACTAAGCATAATCTGCTCTAGTGCCATCCATTTCCCTGCAAATTCTATGATTTTGTCATTTTTTATTGCTGCATAGTACTCCATTGTGTATAGATGGCACATTTTTTTATCCATTCATCTCTTGAAGGGCATCTGGGTTGGTTCCACAGTCTAGCTATTGTGAATTGTGCTGCTATGAACATCGATATGGCAGCATCCCTGTAGCATGCTCTTTTAAGGTCTTCAGGGAATAGTCCGAGAAGGGCAATAGCAGGGTCAAATGGTGGTTCCATTCCCAGCTTTCCCAGGAATCTCCAAGCTGCTTTCCAAATTGGCCGCAGCAATTTGCAGTCTCACCAGCAATGTACAAGAGTACCCTTTTCTCCACATCCTCGCCAGCACTTGTTGTTGTTTGACTTCATAGTGGCTGCCAATCTCACTGGAGTGAGATGGTATCTTAGGGTGGTTTTGATTTGCATTTCTCTGACTGCTAGAGATGGTGAGCATTTTCTCATGTACTTGTTGATTGGTTGTATGTCCTCCTCTGAGAAGTGTCTGTTCAGATCCTTGGCCCATTTGTTGATTGGGTTATTTGTTATCTTAAGACCCAGAATAGCAAAAGCAATTTTAAGCAGGAAGTGTGAATCAGGCGGTATAGCGATACCAGATTTCAAACTATATTACAGAGCAATAGTGACAAAAACAGCATGGTACTGGTACCAAAACAGGCGAGTGGACCAATGGTATAGAATAGAGGGCACAAAGACTAATCCACAAAGTTACAACTATCTTATATTTGATAAAGGGGCTAAAAGCATGCAATGGAGGAAGGATAGCATCTTCAACAAATGGTGTTGGAAAAATTAGAAATCCATATGCAAAAAAATGAAACTGAATCCCTTCCTCTCGCCATGCACAAATGTTAGCTCTAAATGCATCAAAGAGCTTGATATCAAATCAGAGACTCTGCGTCTGATAGAAGAAAAAGTTGGCTCCAATCTATATATTGTGGGGTCGGGCTCCAAATTCCTTAATAGAACACCCATAGCACAAGAGTTAATAACAAGAATCAACAAATGGGACTTACTTAAACTAAAAAGTTTTTTCTCAGCAAGAGAAACAATAAGAGAGGTAAAAAGGGAGCCTACATCCTGGGAACAAAGATTTACTCCTCACACTTCAGATAGAGCCCTAATATCCAGAGTATACAAAGAACTCAAAAAATTAGACAATAAAATAACAAATAACCCAATCAACAAATGGGCCAAGGATCTGCAAAGGTCTTTCTGCACCTCAGTCTTCAACATCTACTCTCTGTAACAGTCCTTCTGCACCTCAGTCGCCAACATCTGCTCTCTGTAAGATCCTTCTAAAAACCAGTCTCCAAACTCTGCTTTCTATAACAGTCCTTCTGCACTACAGTCTCAAAATTCTGCAATCTGTAAAACACCTTCAGCACCCAGTCTGCAAACTATGTTCTCTGCAACGATCTTTCTACACCCAAGTCTCCAACCTATGCTCTCTGCAACAGTTCTTCTGCACCCCAGTCTCCTACATCTGCTCTCTGCAACAGTTTTTCTAAACCTCATTCTAAAAACTCTGCTCTCTGAAAGGATCCTTCTGGACCCCAGTTTCCAACCTCTGCTCTCTCTGAGAGTCCTTCGGCACCTCAGTCACCAACCTCTGCTCTCTGTAAGATCCTTATGCCACTCAGTCTCTAAACTCTGCTGTGTGTTACATGTCATCTGCTCCCCAGTCTCCAAGCTCTGCTCTTTGTAACAGGCTTTCTGCACCTCAGTATCCAACCTCTTCTCTCGGCAACAATCCTTCTGCATCCCATTCTTCAAACTCTGCTCTCTGCATCAGTCCTATTGCACCCCAGTCTCCAACCTCTGCTGTCTTTAAGATCCTTCTGCAAACCTGTCTCAAAACTCTGCTCTCTTTAACAGTTCTTCTGTACAGCAGTCTCAAACCTCTATTCTCTGTAACAGTCTTTCTCCACCCCAGTCTCCAAACACTGCACTTTGCACAGTCTTTCTGTACCCAGTCTCCAACCTCTCCTCTCTGCGACAGTCCTTCTGCACCTTAGTCTCTAAACACTGATCTCCGTAACAGTTTTTCTACACCTCAGTCTTCAACAACTGCTCTCTGCAACAGTCCTTCTTCACCCCAGTCTCCAAACTCTGCACTCTAGAACAGTCCTTCTATACACCAGTCTCCATAATCTACTCTCTGCAATGATTCCTCTGCACCTTAGTGTCCAAAGTCTGGTCTCGGCAACAATCCTTCTTCACCCCAGTCTCAAAAATTTCCTCTCTGTAAGATCGTTCTGGTCCCCAGTCACAAAACTCAGCTCTCAGTATTAGTCCTTCTGCACCCCAGTCTCCAAACACTGCTCTCTGTAACAGTTTTTCTGCACCTCAGTCTTCAACAACTTCTCTCTGCAACAGTCCTCCTGCACCCCAGTCTCCAACGTCTTCTCTCTGCAACAATCGTTCTGAACCCAAGTCTCCAAACATTCCTCTCTTTAAGATTCTTCTGCACCCCAGTTTCCACACTCTTCTCTATGTAACATTCCTTCTGTACTGCAGTCTCCAACGTCTGCCCTCTTCAATGGTCTCTAGGCACACAAGTCTCCAACCTTGTTCTCTACAACAGTTCTTCTGTACCGCAGTCTCTAACCTCTGCTCTCTGTAATGGTCCTTCTGCACCCCAGTCTCCAAAATCTGCTTTTTGTATCAGTCCTTCTGGACAACAGTCTCCAACCTCTGATCTCTGCAACAGTCCTTCTGCACCCCAGTATCCAACATCTGCTCTGCAACAGTCCTTCTGCACCACAGTCTCCAACTCCTGCTCTGTGTAACAGTCCTTCTCTACTGCAGTCTCCAAACTCTGCTCTCTGTAACGGTCTTTCCGCACCCCAGTTTACAAACTCTGCTCTCTGTAACATTCCTTCTCCAACCCAGTCTCCAACCTCTGCTTACTGCAACAGTCTTTCTGCATCCCAGTCTCCAAACTCTGCTTCCTGTAGCAGCCCTTCTGCACCTCAGTCTCCAACCCCTGCTCTCTGCAACAGTCCTTCTACACCCCAGTTGCCAAACTCTGCTCTCTGGAAGGATTCTTCTGAACCCCAGTCCCCAACGTCTGCTCTCTGCAACAGTCCTTCTGCACCCGAGTTTCCAAACTCTGCTTTCTGTAAGATCTTTCTGCAACTCCTTCTCCGATCTCTGCTCTCTGTAACGGTACTTCTGTACGGCAGTCTCCTAACTCTGCTCCCGGTAAAGGTCCTTCTGCACCCCAGTCTGCAAACACTGCTTTCTGTTTCAGTCCTTCTGCACCACAGTCTCCAACGTCTGCTCTCTGCTACAGTCCTACTGAACCACAGTCTTCATCATCTAATCTCTGCAACAGTCCTTCTGCACCCCAGTCTCCAACATCTGCTCTCTGTAACAGTCCTTCTGTACTGCAGACTCAAACCTCTTCTCACTGTAATGGTCCTCCTGTACCCCAGTCTCCAAACTCTGCTTTCTGTATCATTCCTTCTGCACCCCTTTTTCAATCCTCTGCTTTCTGTAACAGTCCTTCTGCAACTCAGTCTCCAACTTCTGCTCTCTGCAATAGTCCTTCTGCACCCAAATCTCCAACTTCTGCTCTATGCAACAGTCCTTCTGCACCTCAATATCCAAACTCTGTTCTCTGTAACAATCCTTCTGCACCCCAGTCCCCAAATTCTGCTCTCTGCAAAGGTCCTTCTTCATTTCACTCTCCAACCTCTGCTCGCTGTAATATGCTTCTTTACCCCAGTGTCCAAATTCTACTCTCAGTAACAGTTTTTCCGCTCCCCAGTCTCCAAACTCTGCTCTTTGTAAAAGTCTTTTTGCACCCCAGTCTTTAATCTCTGCTCTCTTTAATGGTCCTTCGGCACCCCAGTCTCCAACCTCTGCTTTCTTACCAGTCGTGCACCCCAGTCTCCAAACTCTGTTATCTGCAACAATCCTTCTGCACCCCAGTCTCCTATGTCTTCTCTCTACAACAGTTTTTCTGCACTTCAGTCTCCAACCTCTGCTCTCTGTGAGTTCCATATGCACCCCAGTCTCCAACCTCTGCTATCTTCAACAATCCTTGTGCACCTCAGTCGCCAAACTTTGTTCTCTGCAACAGTCTTTCTGCACCCCAGTCTCCAAACTCTGCTCCCTGTAACAGTCCTTCTGCCCCTCAGTCTCAAACCTCTGCTCTCTGCAACAATCCTTCTGCACCCCAGTCTCCTACGTCTGCTCTCTACAAAAGTCTTTCGGCACCCCAGTCTCCAACCTCTGCTCTCTGTAACAGTTCTTCTGCACCGCAGTACCCAACCTCTGCTCTCTGTAATGGTCCTTCTGCACCCCAGTATCGAAACTCTGCTTTCTGTATCAGTCCTTCTGCACCTAAGTCTCCAAACTCTTCTCTCTTTAACAGTCCTTCTGCACCTGAGTCTTCAACCTCTTCTCTCTGTAATTGTCCATCTGCACCTCAGTATCCAACCTCTACTCTCTGTAACAGTCATTATGCATCTCAGTATCCAACCTCTACTCTCTGGAAGATCCTTTTGAAAACCAATCTCCAAAATCTGCTCTCTGTAAGAGTCCTCTGCACCCCTTCTCCAAACTCTGCTCTCTGTAACAGGCTTTCTGCACCCCAGTCTCCAACATCTCCTCTCTGGAACAGTCCTTCTGCACAAAAATCTCCAACCTCTGCTCTCTGCAACAGTCCTTCTGCACACCAGTCTTCAACATCTGCTCTCTGCATCAGATGACATCCTTCTGCACCTAAACTGAAAATTCTGCTCTCTTCCACCATCCATCTGCACCCAAGACTTCAACCTCTGTTCTCTGCAACAGTCCTTCTGCATTCCAGTCTCCAACCTCTGCTTTCTGTAACAGTCCTTCTGCACCTAAGTCTCCAAATTCTGCTCTCTGCAACAGTCCTTTTGAAACCCAGTCTCCAACCTCTTCTGTCTGCAACAATAATTCTGCACCCCAGTATCCAACATCTGCTTTCTGTATCAGTCCTGCACCCCAGTCTCCAAAATCTGCTCTCTGTAACAGTCTTTATGCACCTCAGTCTCTAACCTCTGCTCTCTGTAACAGTCCTTCTGCACACGAGTCTCTAATCTCTGCTCTCTGCAACGATCCTTCTTCACCCCAATCTCCAAACTCTGCTCTCTGCAACACTCCTTCTACACAACCAGTCTCAAAATTTTGCTCCCTGTAAGATACTTCTGGACACCTGTATCTAACCTGTGATCTCTGTAATGGTCTTTCTTCATCCCCGTCTCCAAACTCTACTCTCTGTATCAGTCCTTTTGCACCACAGGCTTCAACCTCTGCTCTCTGTAACAGTCCTTCTGGACCCCGTCTCCAACCTCTGCTCTCTGCAACAGTCTTTCTGCACGCCAGTTTAGAACTCTGCACTCTGCAACATTCCTTCTGTACCACAGTCTCCAACCTCTGCTCTCTGTATCAGTCCTTCTGCACCCAAGTCTCCAATCTCTACTCTCTGTAACAGTTCTTCTGCACCTCAGTCTCCAACTTATGCTCTCTGTAACAATCCTTCTGTAGATCAGTCTCCAAGCTCTTCTCTCAGCAACGGTCATTATGCACCCCAGTCTCCAACTGCTATTCTCTGCAACAGACTTTCTGCACCACAGTCTACAAGATCTGCTCTCTGTAAAAGGCCTTCTGCACCCCAGTCTCCAACCTCTGCTCTCTGCAACAGTATTTCTGCACCAAGTTTCCATAGGTCGCTCGCTGTATGATGCTTCTGCACCCCATTCTTCAAACTCTGCACTCTGTATCAGTCCTTCTGAACCCCAGTCTCCAATCTCTGCTCTCTGCAACAGTGCTTCTTCAATTCAGTCTCCAAACTCTGCTCTATATATGATGCTTCTGCACCCCAGACTACAAGCTCTGCTCTCGGAAACAGTCCATCTACACCTTCATCTCCATAATGTGCTATACAACAGTCCTACTTAACCCCAGTCTCCAAACTATGCTCTCTGTAAGATAATTCTGCACACGTGTCTCCAACCTCTGCTTTATGCAACAGTCCTTCTGCATCCCAGTCTCCAAAGTCTGCTCTCTGCAACAGTCCTTCTACAACGCAGTCTACAAACTCTGCTCTCTGCAACAGTCCTTCTACAACCCAGTCTCCATACTCTGCTCACCCCAATAATCCTTCTGCACCCCAGTCTCGAACCAATGCTCTCTGTAACAGTCCTTCTGTACCGTAGTCTCCAAACTCTTTTCTCTGTAAGTGTCCTTATGTACTCCAGTATCCAAACTCTGCTTTCTGTATCAGTCGTTTTGAACCACAGTCTCCAAACTATGTCCTCTGTATCAGTCCTTCTGCAACTCAGTCTGCAACCTCTGCATTCTGAAACAGTCCTCTTGAACATCAGTCTCCATCCTCTGCTCTCTGCAACAGTCCTTTTGCAAACCAGTCTCCAACATCTGCTCTCTGAACAGTTCTTCTCCACCCCAGTCTCCAAACTCTGCTTTTTTTAACAGTCCTCCTGTACTGCAGTCTCCAACCACTGCTCTCTGTAAGGGTTCTTCTGCACACGAGTCTCCAAGCTGTGCTTTCTGTATCAGTCCTTCTGCACCCGAGTCTCCAAACTCTGCTCACTGTAACAGTCCTTCTGTACCTCAGTCTCCAACTTCTGCTCTGTATCAGTCCTGCACCCTTGTCTCCCACATCTGCTCTCTGTAACTGTCCTTCTTCACCTCAGTCTTCAACCTCTGCTCTGTGTAAGAGTGCTTCTGCATCTCAGTCTGGAAACTCTGCTGACTGCAACAATCCTTCTGTACCCCAGTCTCCAACCTCTGTTCTCAGCAACGATCCTTCTGAAACTCAGTCTCCAACCTCTACTCTCTGTAACAGTCCTTCTGCACCTCAGTCTCCAACATCTGCTCTCTGGATAATCCTTCTACAACCACGTCTCCAAACTCAGCTATCAGTATCAGTCCGTCTGGAGAACTTCTCCAAACTCTGCTCTCCATAACAGGCCTTCTGAACCCCAGTCTCTGCTCTCTTTAACAGTCCTGCTGCACCTCGGTCTACAAACTCTGCTCTCTGTAAGATCCTTTAGCAACATTGTCTAAAAACTCTGCTCTCTGTAACAGTCCTTCTGCACCTCAGTCTCTAACCTCTGTTCTTTGCAACACTCCTTCTGCACCCCACTTGTTAACCTCTGTCCTCTGTAACAGTCCTTCTGTACCGCATTCTCCAAACTCTGTTCTTTGTAACAGTCCTTCTGCACAACAGTCTCCAACCTCTGCTTTCTGTATCAGTCCTTCTGCTCCCCAGTCTATATACTCTGCTCTTTGTAACAGTCCTTCTGCATCTCATATCCAACTCTGCTCTCTGCAACAGTCCTTATGCACCCCAGTCTCCAACCACTGCAGTCTGCAACATTCATTCTGCACCCAAGTCTGCAACGTGTGCTCTGTGTAACAGTCCTTCTGCAGCCAAGTCTCCTCCTCTGCTCTCTGCAACGATCTTTCTGAACCTCAGTCTTAAAACTCTGCTCTCTGCAACAATCCTTCTGTACCCCAGTCTCCAACCGCTTTTTCTGTAACAGTCCTTCTCCACCTCAGTCTTCAAACTCTGCTCTCTGCAAGAGTCCTTCTGCACCCCAGTCTCCAACATCTGCTCTCTAAACAATCCATCTGCACCCCAGTCTCCAACATCTACTCTCTGCAACGATCCTCCGGCACCTCAGTCTCCAACCTCTGCTCTCTGAAAAATCATTCTGCACCCCATTTTTCTAAATCTGCTATCTGTAACAGTCCTTCTGTACCGCAGTCTCTAACTTCTGCTATCTGTAAGATCCTTCTGCACTCCAGTTTCCAAACTCTGCTCTTTGTAACATTTCTTCTCCACCCAAGTCTCCAAACTCTGCTCTCTGAAACGGTCCTTCTGCACCCAGTCTCCAACCTCTGCTTTCTATATCAGTCTTTCAGCACCACAGTCTCTAAACTCTGCTCTCTGTTACAGTCCTTCTGCACCTCAGTCTCCAACTTCTGGTCTTTATAAGATCCTTCTGCACCCCAGTTTCCAAACTTTGTTCTCTGTGACATTCCTTCTGCACCCCAGTCTCCAAGCTCTACTCTGCTCTCTGAAAAAGTCTTTCTGGACCCTAGTCTCCAACCTTTGCTCTCTGTAACAGTCCTTCTATACTGCAGTCTCCATCCTCTGCTCTAGTTAAGATTCATTCTGGACACATGTCTCCAACCTCTGCTTTCTGTATCAGTCCTTCTGCACCCCAGTCTCCAAACTCTGCTCTTTGTAACAGTCCTTCTGCATCTCAGTCTCAAACATCTTCTCTTTGTAACAGTCCTTCTCTACCCCAGTCTCCAAACTCTGCTCTCTGCAACAGTTCTTCTACACCCCAGTCTTCAACCTCTGCTCTGTGTAACAGTGCTTCTGCAACCCAGTGTCAAAACTCTGCTCTCTGCAACAGTCCGTCTGCATCCCAGTCTCCAACATCTGCTCTCTGCAACCGTCCTTCTGCACTTAATTCTCCAAAATCTGCTCTCTGCAACGATCCTTCTGCACACCAGTCTCCAAACTCTGCTCTCTGTAACAGCCCTTCTGCACCCAGTCTCCAACCTCTTCTCTCTGTAACAGGCCTTCTGCAACACAGTCTCCAAACTCTGCTCTCTGTATCAGTCTTTCAGCACCACAGTCTCCAAACTCTGCTCTCTGTTACAGTCCTTCTGCACCTCAGTCTCCAACTTCTGGTCTTTATAAGATCCTTCTGCACCCCAGTTTCCAAACTTTGTTCTCTGTGACATTCCTTCTGCACCCCAGTCTCCAAGCTCTACTCTGCTCTCTGAAAAATTCTTTCTGGACCCTAGTCTCCAACCTCTGCTCTCTGTAACAGTCCTTCTATACTGCAGTCTCCATCCTCTGCTCTAGTTAAGATTCATTCTGGACACATGTCTCCAACCTCTGCTTTCTGTATCAGTCCTTCTGCACCCCAGTCTCCAAACTCTGCTCTTTGTAACAGTCCTTCTGCATCTCAGTCTCAAACATCTTCTCTCTGCAACAGTCCTTCTCTACTCCAGTCTCCAAACTCTGCTCTCTGCAACAGTTCTTCTACACCCCAGTCTTCAACCTCTGCTCTGTGTAACAGTGCTTCTGCAACCCAGTGTCAAAACTCTGCTCTCTGCAACAGTCCGTCTACATCCCAGTCTCCAACATCTGCTCTCTGCAACCGTCCTTCTGCACTTAATTCTCCAAAATCTGCTCTCTGCAACGATCCTTCTGCACACCAGTCTCCAAACTCTGCTCTCTGTAACAGCCCTTCTGCACCCAGTCTCCAACCTCTTCTCTCTGTAACAGGCCTTCTGCAACACAGTCTCCAAACTCTGCTCTCTGTATCAGTCTTTCTGCACCCCAGTCTCCAAACTCTGCTCTCTGTAACAGTCCTTCTGCAACTCAGTCTCCAAATTCTGCTCTCTGCAACAGTCCTTCTGAACCCAAGTCTTCAATCTCTGCTCTCTGCAACAGTCCTTCTGCACACCAGTCTTCAACCACTGCTCTTTGTAACAGTCCTTCTGCACACCAGTCTCCAACCTCTGCTCTCTGTAACAATTCTTCTGCACCCCAGTCTTCCAACTCTGCATTCTGTATCATGATTTTTCACCCCAGTCTCCAAAGTCTGCTATGTGTAACAGTCCTTCTGCATCTCAGTATCCAAACTCTGCTCTCTGCAACAGTCCTTCTGCACCCCAGTCTTCAAGCTCTACTCTCTGTAACAGTCCTTCTGTACTGCAGTCTCAAAACTCTGCTTTCTAAAACAGTCCTTCTGAAACCCAGTCTCCAACCTCTGCTTTCTGCAGCAGTCTTGCTGCACCTCAGTCTCCAACTTCTGCTCTCTCTTACAGGGCTTCTTCACCCCAGTCTCCAACAGCTTTTCTCTGTAACCGTTCTTCTGCACCCCAATCACCAAACGCTGCTCTCTGTAACACTCCTTTTGCTCCCCAGTCTCCATCGTCTGCACTCTTTAAGAATCCTTCTGCACCCCAGTCTTCAACCTCTCCTCTTAGTAAAAGTCCTTCTGCACCTCAGTCTGCAACATCTGCTCTCTGTAACGATCCTTCATCACCTCAGTCTCCAAACTCAGCTCTCTGTAACAGGCCTTCTTCACCCCAGTCTCCAACCTCTGCTCTTTGGAACAGTCTTTCTGTACCCCAGTAACCTTCGTCTGCACTCTCTAACAATCCTTCTGAACCTCAGTCTTCCACCTCTCCTCTCTTCTACGGTCCTTCCGCACCCGAATCTCCAACCTCTACTCTCTGCAACAGTCCTTCTGCACACCAGTCTCCAACATCTGATCTCTGCAACAGTTCTTCTCCACACCAGTCTCCAACATCTGCTCTCTGTAACAGTCCTTCTGTCCTGCAGTTTCCGAACACTTCTCTCTGTAAAGGTCCTTCTGCACCCCAGTCTCAAACCTCTGCTTTCTGTATCAGTCCTTCTGCAATCAAGTCTCCAACCTCTGCTCTCTGTAACAGTCCTTCTGCACCTCAGTGTCCAAATTCTGCTCTCTGCAACAGTCCTTCTGCACCCCAATCTCCAACCTCTACTCTCTGCAATAGTCCTTCTACACCCAAGTCTCCAATATCTGCTCTCTGCAACAGTCTTTCTGCACCTCAATCTCCAAACTCTGCTCTCTGCAACGGTCTCTCTGCACCCCAGTTTCCAAACTCTTCTCTCTGTAAGATCCTCCTGCACCTCAGTTTCCAAACTCTTCTCTCTGTCACATTCCTTCTGCACCCCAGTCTCCAAACTCTGTTTTCTGCAATGGTCTCTCTGCACCCCAGTCTCCAACCTCCGTTCTCTACAACAGTTCTTATGTACAAGGGTCTTAAACCTCTATTCTCTGTAAGGGTCCTTCTTAACGCTAGTCTTCAACCTCTGCTTTCTGTATCAGTCATTCTGCAACACAGTTTCCAAACTCTGCTCTCTGTAAGAGTCCTTATGCACCTCACTCTGCAACCTCTGCTCTCTGCAACAGTCCTTCTGCACCCCAGTCTTCAACCTTGCTCTCTGCAACAGTCTTTCTGCACACCAGTCTCCAAAATCTGCTCTCTGCCACAATCCTTCTCCACCTCAGTCTCCAACCTCTGATCTCTGTAACAGTCGTTCTGTACTGCAGTCTCCAAACTCTGCTCTCTGTAACGATCCTTCTGTTCCCCAGTCTGCAAACTCTGCTTTCTGTATCAGTTTTTCTGCACCTCAGACTCCAACCTCTGCTCTCTGCAACAGTCTTTCTGTGCCACAATCTCCAACCTCTGCTTTCTACAATTGTCTTTCTTCAATGGAGTCTCCAACCTCTGTTCTCTACAACACTTATTCTGCACCCCATTTTCCAACCTTTTCTCTCTTTAACAGTACTTCTACACCCCAGTCTCCAAACTCTGCTCTCTGTAACAGTCCTTCATTACTGTAGTCTCAAACCTCTACTCTCTGTAATGGTCCTTCTGCACCCCAGGCTCCAAACTCTGCTTTCTGTATCAGTCCTTCTGCATGTCAGACTCCAACCTCTGCTCTCTTCAAGAGTTATGCTGCACCCCAATCTCCAACCTCTGCTCTCTGTAACAGTCCTACTGCACCCCAGTCTCCAACCTCTGCTCTCTGTATCAATACTTCTGACCCTCAGTCTCCAAGTCTTCTCTCTGCAACGGTCCTTCTGCACCCCAGTCTCCAACCTCTGTTTTCTACAACACTTCTTCTGCACCCAAGTCTTCAAACTCTGCACTCTGTAACAGTCCTTCTGTTCCGAAGCCTCCAACCTCTGTTTTCTTTAATGGTCCTTCTGCACCCTAGTTTCAAACCTCTGCTTTCTGTATCAGTCCTTCTGCACCAAAGTCTCCAAACTCTGCTGCTGTAAGAGTCCTTCTGCACATCAGTCTGCAAACTCTACTCTCTGCAATAGTCCTTCTGCACCCCAGTCTCCATACTCTGCTTTCTGTATCAGTCCTTCTGCACCCCAGTTTCCAAACTCTGCTCACTGTAACAGTCCTGTGGCACCCCAATCTCCAAATTCTACTCTCTGCAACAGTCTTTCTCCACCCCAGTTTCCAACCTCTAGTCTCTGCAATAGTCCTCTGTACCCAAGACTCCAACCTCTACTCTATGCAACAGTCTTTCTGCACCCCAGTCTCCAACATCTGCTCTCTACATTAGTCCTTCTGCACCCCAGTCTCCAATTTCTGCTTTCTGTATCAGTACTTCTGCAATCAAGTCTCTAACCACAGCTCTCTGTAACAGTCCTTCTGCACCTCAGACTCCAAATTTTGGTCTCAGCAACAGTCTTTTTCCACCCTAATCTCCAACGTCTCCTCTCCACAACAGTTTTTCTGCACCCCAGTCTCCAACCCATACTCTCTGCAACAGTCCTTCTGCACCCCAGTCTCCAAACTCCTCTGTGCAACAGTCCTTCTGCACCCCAGTCTCCAACATCTGATCTCTGCAACAGTCCTTCTCCACCCCAGTCTCCAACCTCTGCTCTCTATAACAGTCCTTCTGTTCTGCAGTTTCCAAAGACTTCTCTCTGTAATGGTCCTTCTGCACCCCAGTCTCAAAACTCTGCTTTCTGTATTAGACCTTCTGAAATCAAGTCTCCAACCTCTGCTCTCTGTAACAGTCCTTCTGCACCTCAGTGTCCAAATTCTGCTCTCTGCAACAGTCCTTCTGCACCCCAATCTCCAACCTCTGCTCTCTACAACTGTCCTTCTACACCCCAGTATCCAACCTCTGCTCTCTGTATCAATCCTTCTGAACCTCAGTCTCCAAGTCTTCACTCTACAACGGTCCTTCTGCACCCCAGTCTCCAACCTCTGTTTTCTACAACACTACTTCTGAACCCAAGTCTCCAACCTCTGCTCTCTGTAACAGTCCTTCTGTTCTAATGTCTCCAACCTCTGTTTTCTTTAATGGTCCTTCTGCACCCTAGTTTCAAATCTCTGCTTTCTGTATCAGTCTTTCTGAACCACAGTCTCAAAACTCTGCTGCTGTAACAGTCTTTCTGCACATCAGTCTGCAAACTCTGCTCTCTGCAATAGTCCTCTGCACCCCATTCTCCAACCTCTGCTTTCTGTATCAGTCCTTCTGAACCCCACTCTCCAAACTCTGCTCTCTGTAACAGTCCTTCTCCACTTCAGTCTCCAACCTCTGCTCTCTGCAACAGTCCTGTGGCACCCCAATCTCCAAATGCTACTCTCTTCAACAGTCTTTCTCAACTCCAGTCTCCAACCTCTACTCTCTGCAACAGTTCTTCTGCATCCCATTCTCCAACCTCTACTCTCTGCAACAGTCTTTCTCCACCCCAGTCTCCATCATCTGCTTTCTACAATAGTCCTTCTGCCCCCCAGTCTCCAAACTCTGCTTTCTGTATCAGTACTTCTGCACTCAAGTCTCTAAACACTGAACTCTGTAACAGTCCTTCTGCACCTCAGACTCCAAATTTTGGTCTCAGCAACAGTCCTTCTCTACCCCAATCTCCAACCCCTACTCTCTGCAACAGTCTTTCTGCACCCCAGTCTCCAACCTCCTCTCTGCAACAGTCCTTCTGCACCCCAGTCTCCAACATCTGATCTCTGTAACAGTCCTTCTGTACTGCATTTTCCAAACTCTTCTCTCTGAAACTGTCCTTCTGCACACTAGTCTCCAACCCCTGCTTTCTCTATCAGTCCTTCTGCACTCAAGTCTCCAACCTCTGCTCTCTGTACAGTCCTTCTGCACCTCAGTCTCCAAATTCTGCTCTCTGCAACAGTTCTTCTGCACCCCAATATCCGACCTCTGCTCTCTGCAGAAGTCCTTCTACACCCAAGTCTTCAACCTCTGCACTCCGCAACAGTCCTTCTGCACCTCAGTTTCCAACCACTGCTCTCTGCAATGGTCTTTCTACACCTTAGTCTTCAACATCTACTCTCTGTAACAGTCCTTCTGCACCTCAGTCTCCACCCTCTGCTCTCTGTATTATCATTCTGAAAATCAGTCTCCAAACTCTTCTTTCTGTATCAGTCCTTCTGCACCCCAGTCTCCAACCTCTGCTCTCTGTAATAGTCCTTTTGTTCCGCAGTCTCCAACCTCTGTTTTCTTTAGTGGTCCTTCTGCACCCCAGTTTCCAAACTCTGATTTCTGTATCAGTCCTTCTGCACCACAGTCTCCAACATCTGATCTCTGTAACAGTCCTTCTGTACTGCATTTTCCAGACTCTGCTCTCTGTAACTGTCCTTCTGCACACCAGTCTCCAACCCCTGCTTTCTCTATCAGTCCTTCTGCACTCAAGTCTCCAACCTCTGCTCTCTGTACAGTCCTTCTGCACCTCAGTCTCCAAATTCTGCTCTCTGCAACAGTTCTTCTGCACCCCAATATCCGACCTCTGCTCTCTGCAGAAGTCCTTCTACACCCAAGTCTTCAACCTCTGCACTCCGCAACAGTCCTTCTGCACCTCAGTTTCCAACCACTGCTCTCTGCAATGGTCTTTCTACACCTTAGTCTTCAACATCTACTCTCTGTAACAGTCCTTCTGCACCTCAGTCTCCAACCTCTGCTCTCTGTATTATCATTCTGAAAATCAGTCTCCAAACTCTTCTTTCTGTATCAGTCTTTCTGCACCCCAGTCTCCAACCTCTATTCTGTAATAGTCCTTTTGTTCCGCAGTCTCCAACCTCTGTTTTCTTTAGTGGTCCTTCTGCACCCCAGTTTCCAAACTCTGATTTCTGTATCAGTCCTTCTGCACCACAGTCTCCAAACTCTGCTGCTATAACAGTCCTTCTGCACCTCAGTCTTCAACCTGTGCTCTCTTCAATAGTCTTACTGCACCACAGTCTCCAACCTATGCTCTCTGCAACAGTCTTTCTGAACCCCAGTATCCAACCTCTTCTCTGCAACAGTCCTTCAGCATGCAAGTCTCCAACATCTGATCTCTGCAACAGTCCTTCTCAACCCCAGTCTCCAACCTCTGCTCTCCTTAAAAGTACATCTGTACTGCAGTTTCCAAACTCTTCTCTCTGTAACTGTCCTTCTGCACACAAATCTCCATCCCCTGCATACTCTATCAGTCCTTCTGCACTCAAGTCTCCAACCTCTGCACTCTGCAACAGTCCTTCTGCACCTCAGTCTCCAACCTCTGCTCTCTGCAATGGTCTTTCTACACCTTTGTCTTCAACATCTACTCTCTGTAACAGTCCTTCTGAACCTCAGTCTCCAACCTCTGCTCTCTGTATGATCCTTCTGAAAATAAGTCTCCAAACTCTGCTTTCCGTAACAGTCCTTCTGCACCCCAGGCTCCAACCTCTGGTCTCTGTATCAGTCCTTATGTTCCGCAGTCTCCAACCTCTAATTTTTTTAATGGTCCTTCTACACCCCAGTTTCCAACCTCTGCTTTCCGTATCAGTCCTTCTGCACCACAGTCTCCAAACTCTGCTGCTGTAACAGTCCTCTGAACCTCTGTCTGCAACCTCTGCTCTCTGCAATACTCCTACTGCAACACAGTCTCCAAACTCTGGTCTCTGCAACACTCCATCTGCACCCCAGTCTCCAACATCTGCTCTCGACAACTGTCCTTCTCCACCCTAGTCTCCAACCTCTGCTCTTTGCAACAGTCTTTCTGCACCCCAGTCTCCAACCTCCGATTTCTGTATCAGTCCTTCTGCATTCCAGTCTCCAACCTCTGCTCTTTGTAACAGTCCTTCTCCACTTCAGTCTCAGACCTCTGCTCTCTGCAACTGTCCTGTGGCACCCCAATCTCCAAATGCTACTCTCTGCAACAGTCTTTCTCCACCCCAGTCTCCAACCTCTGCTCTCTGCAACAGTTCTCCTGAAACCCAATCTCCAACCTCTACTCTCTGTAATAGTCCTTCTGCACCCAAGTCTCCAACCTCTACTCTAGGCAACAGTCCTTATGCACCCCAGTCTCAAACATCTGCTCTCAAGAAAAGTCCTTCTGCACCACCAAACTATGGTCTCTTTAACAGTATTTCTGTACCTCACTCTGCAACCTCTGCTCTCTACAACAGTCCTCCTGTACCCCAGTTTTCAACCTCTGCTCTCTGCAACAGTCCTTCCTCACCCCAGTCTCCAAAATATGCTCTCTGTAACAGTCCTTTTCCACTGCAGTCTCCAACCTCTGCTCTCAGTAACAGTGATTCTGTACTGCAGTCTCTCTGTAACAATATTTCTGCACCCCAGTCTCTAAACTCTGCTTTCTGTATCAGTCCTTCTGCACCCCAGTCTCTAACCTCTGGTCTCTGTAACAGTCCTTCTGCACCTCAGACTCCAAACTCTGCTCTCTGCAACAGTACTTCTGTGCCCCAATCTCAAACCTCTGCTATCTGCAACACTCTTTCTTAACCTCAGTGTTATAATTCTGCTCTCTGTAAGATCCTTCTGAAACCCAGTCTCAAACCTCTGCTTTCTGCAATGATCCATCTGCACCCGAGTCTTAAACTTCTGTTCTCTACAACACTTATTCTGCACCCCAATCTAAATCCTGTGCTCTTTGTTACAGTCCTTCTGTACCGCAGTCTTCAACCTCTGTTCTCTGTAAGGGTTTTTCTGCACCCCATTCTTCAACCTCTGCTTTCTGTATCAGTCATTCTGCCCCACATTCTCTAAACTCTGCTATCTGTAACAGTTCTTCTGCACCACAGTCTGCAACCTCTGCTCTCTGCAATACTCCTTCTGCACCCCAGTCTCCAATCTCTGCTCTCTGCAACAGTCCTTCTGCACCCCAGTCTCCAACACCTTCTCTGTTCAACAGTCCTTCTCCACCTCAGTCTCAAAACTCTGCTCTCTGCAAAAGTCTTTCTGCACCCAGGTCACCAAGGTCTGCTTTCTGTATCAGTCCTTCTAAACCCCAATCTCCAACCTATGCTCTCTGTAACAGTCCTTCTGCAACTCAGTCTCCAACCTCTACTCTCTGCAGCAGTCCTTCTCCACCCAAGTCTCCAACCTCTTCTGTCGGCAACAGTCCTTCTGGATGCCAATCTCCAACCTCTACTCTCTGCAACAGTCGTTCTACACCCCAGTCTGCAACCTCTGCTCTCTGTAACAGGCCTTCTGCACCTCAGTCTCCAACCTCTGCTCTCTGTAAGATCCTTTTGCAACCCAGTCTTTAAACTCTGCTCTCTGTAACTGTCTTTCCGCACCCCAGTCTCTAAGCCCTGCTCTGTAACAGGTCTTCTGCTCCCCAATCTCCAAACTCTGCATTCTGTAACAGGCCTTTTGACCCCAGTCTCCAACCTATTCTCTCTTCAACAATCCTTCTGCACCCCAGTCTCCAACCTATGCTGTCTGTCAGATCCTTCTGCACACCTGTCTCCAACAACTGCTCTCTGAAACAGTCCTTCTGTAACGCAGTCTCCAACCTATCGTATCTGTAAGGGTCTTTCTGCACCTCAGTCTCCAACCTGTGCTCTCTGTAAAATACATACTGCACCCCAGTCTTCAACCTGTGCTCTCTCTAAAAATCCTTCTGCACCACAGTCTCCAAACTCTTCTCTCTTTAACAATTTTTCTGCACCCCAGTCGCCAACCTCTGCTCTCTGCAACAATCCTTCTGCACCCCAGTCTCAAAACTCTGTTCTCTAAAACAGTTATTAAGCACGCCAGTCTCCAACCTCTGCTCTCTGTAACACTCCTTCTGTACTGCAGTCTCCAACCTAAGTTCTTTGTCAGGGTCCTTACTCACCACAGTATCCAACCTCAGGTTTCTGTATCCATCGTTGTCCACCACAGTCTCCAAACTCTGCGCGCTGTAAGAGTCCTTCTGCAACTCAGTCTGCAACCTCTGCCCTGTGCAACAGTCCTTCTACACCCAATTTCCATCCTCTGCTCTCTGCAACAGTCCTTTTGCACCGCAGACTCCAACATCTGCTCTCTGAAACAGTTCTTTCCACCACAGTCTCCAACCTCTGCTCTCTGTAACAGTCCTTCTGTACTGCAGTCTCCAACCTCTGCTCTTTTTAAGGGTCCTTTTGCACCCCAGTTTCCAAACTCTGCTTTCTGTATCAGTTCTTGTGCACCCCAGTCTCCAACCTCTGCTCTCTGTATCAATCCTTCTGCACATCAGTCTCCAAGTCTTCTCTCTGAAACGGTCCTTCTGCACCTCAGTCTCCAACCTCTTCTCTCTGTAACAGTGCTTCTGGGCCTCAGTCTCCAAACTCTGCTCTGTGTAACATCCTTCTGCAACCTAGTCTCCAAACTCTGCTCTCTGTAACAGTCCTTTTGCACCCCAGTCTCCAACTTCTGCTCTCTGTAACAGGCCTTCTGCAGTCAAGTCTCCAACGTCTGCTCTCTGTAAGAGGCCTTCTGCACCCCAGTCTCCAACCTCTACTCTCTGCATCGAGCCTTCTGCACCCCAGTCTCTAACCTCTGCTCTCTGCAACATTCTTTCTGCACCTCAGTCTCCAACCTCGCTCTCTGCAACGGTCCTTGTACACTCCAGTCTCCAAACTCTGCTCTCTGTAACAGTCCTTCTGAACCGGAGTCTCCTACCTCTGATCTCTGTAATGGTCCTTCTGCACCCCAGTCTTCAACATTTGCTTTCTCTCTCAGTCATTCTGCACCCCAGACTCCAACTTCTGCTCTCTGTAACAGTCCTTCTGCACCCCAGTCTCCAGCCTCTGCTCTCTGTAACAGTCCTTTTGAACTGGAGTCTTCTACCTCTGCTCTCTGTAGTGGTCCTTCTGCACCCCAGTCTCCACCTCTGCTTTCTCAATCAGGCCTTCTGCACCCAAGTCTCCAAACTCTGCTCTCTGTAACAGTCCTTATGCAGACCAGTCTCCAACCTCTGCTCTCTGTAACAGTCCTTCTGAACCGGAGTCTCCTACCTCTGCTCTCTGTACCGGTCCTTCTGCACCCCAGTCTCCAACCTTCACTCTCGGTAAGATCCTTTTGCACACCAGTCTCCTACCTCTGCTCACAGAAACAGTCCTTCTGCAACACGGTCTCCAAACTGTGCTCTCTGTAACAATAATTCTGCACCTCAGTCTCCAACCTCTTCTCTCTACAAAGGTCCTTCTGCACCCCAGTATCCAACCTCTGTTCTCTTCAACAGTCCTACTTCACCCCAGTCTCAAAACTCTTCTCTCTACAAAGGTCTTTCTGCATCCCAGTTTCCAACCTCTGTTCTCTGCAACAGTCCTTCTGCACCTCAGTCTCAAATCTCTGCTCTTTGTAAGATCCTTCTGCAACCCAGTCTCAGAACTCTGCTCTCTCTAACAGTCATTCTGCACCCCAGTCTCTAGAACAGGCCTTCTTTGCCCCATTCTCTAACCTCTGCTCTCTGTAAGATTATTCCTGAACCCCAGTCTCCAATGTCTACTCTCTGCAACAGTCCTTCTGCACCTAAGTCTCCAACATCTGATCTCTTCAACAGTCCTTCTATAACCCAGTCTTCAAATTCTGCTCTCTGCAACAGTCCTTCTACACCTCATTCTCCATACTCTGCTCACCCCAACAATCGTTCTGTACCCCAGTCTCCAAACTCTGTTCTTTATAACAGTTCTTCTGCCCCCCAGTCTTTATACTTTGCTCTCTGTAACATTCCGTCTGTACCGCAGTCTCCAAACTTTGTTCTTTGTAAGCATCCTTATGCACACCAGTATCCAAACTCTGCTTTCTGTATCCGACGTTTTCCACCCCAGTCCTCAAACTCTTCCCTCTGTAACAGTCCTTCAACAACTCAGTCTGCAACCTCTGCTCACTGCAACAGTCCTTCTATACCCCAGTCTCCATCCTCTGCTCTCTGGAACAGTCGTTTTGTACCCCAGACTCCAACATCTGCTCTCTGAAACAGTTCTTCTCCAGCCCAGTCTCCAACCTCTGCTCTCTGTAACAGTTCTTCTGTACTGCAGTCTCCATCCTCTGCTCTCTGTAACGGTCCTTCTGCACCAGAGTCTCCAACCTCTGCTTTCTCTATCAGTTATTATGCACCCCAGTATCCAACCTCTTCTCTCTGTATCAATCCTTCTGCACCTCAGTCTCCAAGTCTCCTCTCTGCAACGGTCCTTCTGCAACTCAGTCTCCAAACTCTTCTCTCTGTAACAGTGCTTCTGCACCTCAGTCTCCAACCTCTGCTCTCTGTAACATCCTTCTGCAACCCAGTCTCCAAACTCTGCTCTCTCTAAAAGTCCTTCTGCACCCCAGTCTCCAAACTCTGGTCTCTGTAACAGGCCTTTTTCAACCCATTCTCCACCTTCTGCTCTCTGTAAGAGTCCTTCTGCACCCCAGTCTCCAACCTCTGCTCTCTGCAACGATCGTTCTGCACCCCAGTCTCCAAACTCCGCTCTCTGTAACAGTCATTCTGCACATCAGTCTCCAACCTCTGTTCACTGTAAGATCCTTCTGAAACCCAGTCTCCAAAGTCTGCTCTCTGTAACAGTCCTTCTGCACCCCAGGCCCCAAACTCTGCTCTATGCAACAGGCCTTCGGCACCCCAGTCTCAAAACTCTGCTCTCGGTTAAAGGCAATCTGCTTCCCAGTCTCCAACCTCTTCTCTCTGCCATGATCCTTCTGCACCCCTGTCCCCGACCTCAGCTCTCTGAAAGATCCTTCTGCACCCCAGTCTCCAAACTCTGCTTTATGTAAGGGTCCTTCTGCACCCCAGTCTCCAACCTCTGCTCTCGGTAACAGTCCTGTACCGCACTCTCCAAACTCTGTTCTCTGTAACGGTGTTTCTGCACCCCAATTTCCAAACTCTGCTTCCTGTAACAGTTTTTCTGCACCTGAGTCTCCAAACTCTGCTCTCTGTAACAGTCCTTCTACCCACCAGTCTCTAACTACTGTTCTTTGTAATAATCCACCTGCACCTAGTCTGAAACCTCTGCTCTCCACGATTCTTCCGCACCCCAGTCTCCAACCACTGCTCTTTGTAACAGTTCCCCTGCACCTCAGTCTCCAACCTCTGCTCTCTGTAAGATCCTTAAGAAACCCAGTCTCAAAACTGTGATCTCTATAACAGTCCTTCTGATCCCCAGTCTCCAACCTCTCCTCTCTGTAACAGGCCTTCAGCACGCCACTCACAAAACTCTGCTCTATGCAACGATCATTCTGCACGCCTGTCTCCAACGTCTGCTCTCTTCAATGATCCTACTGCACCCCAGTATCCTACCACTAATCTCTGAAACAGTCCTTCTCCACCTCAGTCTTAACTTCTGCTCTCTTAAAGATCATTCTGCACCCTGTCTCCAAGCTCTGCTTTTTGCAACGATCCTTCTGCACCCCAGTCTCCAACCTCTACTCTATGTAACAGGACGTCTGCACCTAAGTCTCCAACTTCTGCTCTCTGCAACAGTCCTTCTGCACTCCAGTCTCCAACATTTACTCTCCGCAACAGTCCTTCTGCACCCCAGTCTCCAAACTCTGCTCTCCGCAACAGTCCTTCTACACCCCAGTCTCCAACCTCTGCTCTCTGCAACAGTACTTCTGCACCACAGTCTTCAACCTCTGCTCTCTGTAAGATCCTTCTGCACCCCAGTCTCCAAACTCTGTCCTCTGCAACAGTCCTTCTGCTAACCAGTCTCAAACATCTGCTCTCTGTAACAGTCCTTCTCTACCGCAGTTTCCAACATATGCTCTCCATATCTTGTCCTTCTGCACCCCAGTCTTCAAACTCTGCTTTCTGTATCAGTCCTTCTAAATCCCAGTCTAAAACCTCTGCTCTCTGTATCTATCCTTCTGCATCTTAGTCTCCAACCTGTGCTCTCTGTAACATTCCTTATGCAACCTTAGTCTCAAACCTATGCTCTCTGTAACATTTTTTCTATACCGCAGTCTCCAAACTCTGGTCTCTGTAACGGTCCTTCTGCACCCCAATTGCCAACCTCTGCTTTATGTAACAGTGCTTCTGCACCTCAGTCTCCAAACTCTGCTCTCTATAACAGTCCTTCTACACCTCAGTCTCCAACCTCTACTCTCTGAAACAGTTATTCTGCACTTCAGTCTGAAACCTCTGGTCTCTGCACGATCCTTCTGCACCCCAGTCTCCAACCACTGCTCCCTGTAACAGTTCACCTTTACCTCAGTCTCCATACTCTGCTCTCTGTAAGATGCTTCAGATACCCAGTCTCCAAACTGTCCTCTTTGTAACAGGCCTTCTGCACGCCAGTCTCCAATCTCTACTCTCTGTAGAAGGCCTTCTGCACCCCAGTCTCCAACCGCTGCTCTCTGCAACGATCCTTCTGCACCCCAGTCTCCAACTTTTGCTCTCTGAAATGATCCTACTCAACCCCAATGTCCAACCTCTGATCTCTGCAACAGTCCTTCTGCAACTCATTCTCCAAATTCTGCTCTCTGTAAGATTCTTCTGCACCCCTGTATCCAAATTCTGTTCTCTGTAACAGTTCTTCTGCACCCGCGTGTCCAACCTCTGGTCTCTGTAACAGGACTTCCACAACTCAGTCTCCAAACTCTTCTCTCTGCAACAGTCCTTCTGCAAACAAGTCTCCAACCTCTTCTCTGTACAATAGTCCTTCACACCCTAGGTACCATAATCTACTCTCTGCAACAGTTCTTCTGCACCTCAGTTTAAAATCTCTGCTCTCTGCAAAGACCCTTCTGCACCCGAGTCTCTTACCTCTGCTCTCTGTAACAGTCCTTCTGCACTTCAGTCTCCCAACTCTGCTCTCTTTATGATCCTTCTGCAACACAGTCTTTAAACTCTGCACTCTGTAACAGTCCTTCTGCACCTCAGTCTCCAACCTCTACTCTCTGTAACAGTGCTTCTGCACCTCAGTCTCCAACCTCTGCTCTCTGTAACATCCTTCTGCAACCGGTCTCCAAACTCTGCTCTCTCTAAACTCCTTCTGCACCCCAGTCTTCAAACTCTGCTCTCAGTAGCAGGCCTTCTTCAACCCATTCTCCACCTTCTGCTCTCTGTAAGAGTCCTTCTGCACCCCAGTCTCCAAACTCTGCTCTCTGCATCGATCCTCCTGAACCCCAGTCTCCAATGTCTACTCTCTGCAACAGTCCTTCTGCACCCAAGTCTCCAACATCTGCTCTATGCAACAGTCCCTCTGAACCTCAGTCTGGAAAATCTGCTCTCGGTAACGATCCTTCTGCACCCCAGTCTCCAAACTCCGCTCTCTGTAACAGTCATTCTGCACCTCAGTCTCCAACCTCTGTTCTCTGTAAGATCCTTCTGAAACCCAGTCTCCATGTCTGCTCTCTGTAACAGTCCTTCTGCACCCCAGTACCCAAACTCTGCTATCTGTAACAGGCCATCTGCTTCCCAGTCTCCAACCTCTTCTCTCTGCTCTCTGTAACAGTCCTTCTGCACCCCAGTCTCCAAACTCTGCTCTATGGAATGAACCTTCTGGACCCCAGTCTCCAACGTCTGCTCTCTGCAACAGTCCTTCTGCACCACAGTCTCCAAACTCTGCTCTCTGTAAGATCCTTCTGCACTCCAGTTCCAAACTCTGCTCTCTGTAACATTTCTTCTCCACCGCAGTCTCCAAACTCTGTCCTCTGCAACAGTCTTTCTGCTCCCCAGTCTCCGAGATATGCACTCTGTAACAGACTATATGTTTCACAGTTTCCAACCTCTGCTCTCTGTAACGGTCCTTCTGCAACCCAGTTTCCAACCTCTGCTTTTTGAATCAGTCTTTCTGAAGCCCAGTCTCCAACCTCTGCTCTTTGTATCTATCCTTCTTCACCTAAGTCTCCAACCTGTGCTTTCTGTAACAGTCCTTCTGCACCCCAGTCTCCTAACTCTGCTCTCTGTAACAGTCCTTCTATACCGCAGTCTCCAACCTCTGGTCTCTGTAACGGTCCTTCTGCACCCCAATTTCCAAACTCTGCTATCTGTAACAGTCTTTCTGCACATCAGTCTCTAAACTCTGCTCTCTGTAACAGTCCTTCTACACCTCAGTCTGAAACCTCTGCTCTCCACGATTCTACTGCACCCCAGTCTCCAACCGCTGCTCTATGTAACAGTCCACCTGCACCTCAGTCTCCAAAATCTACTCTCTGTAAGTTATTTCAGCAAACCACTCTCCAAACTCTGCTCCATGTAACAGTCCTTCTGCACCCCAGTCCCGAACCTCTCATCTCGGTAACATACGTTCTGCACGCCAGTCTCAAAACTCTGCTCTCTATAGCAGGCCTTCTGCACCCCTGTATTTAACTTCGGCTCTCTTAAACTGTCCTTCTGCAACCGAGTCTCCAAACTCTGCTCTCTGTAACAGGACTTCCGCACTTCAGTCTCCAACATCTGCTCTCTGCAACAGTCCTTCTGCACCCCAGTCTCCAAACTCTGCTCTCTGTAACAATCCTTCTGCACCTCAGTCTGCAAACTCTGTTCTCTGCAACGGTCCTTCTGCACCTCAGTCTCTAACCTCTACTCTCTGTAACAGTACTTCTGCACTTCAGTCTCCAACCTCTTCTCTCTGTAGGATCCTTCGCAATCCCAGTCTCCAAACTCTGGTCTCAGTAACATTCCTTCTGCACACCAGTCTTCAATCTCTTCTCTCTGCAACGATCATTCTTAACCCAATCTCAAACCTCTGCTCTCTGCAACAGTCTTTCTACACCCCAGTCTCCAACATCTGGTCTCTGCAACAGTCCTTCTGCACCACAGTCTGAAAACTCTGCTCTCTGCAAGGAAACTCCCGCACCCCAGTCTGCGAACTCTGCTCTCTGCAATGATCTTTCTAAACCCCAATCTCCAACGTCTGCTCTCTGCAAAAATCTTTCTGCACCACAGTCTCCAACCTCTACTCTCTTTAAGATCTTTCTGCACTCCAGTTTCCAAACTCTCCTCTCTCTAACATTCCTTCTCCACCCCAGTCTCCAACCTCTGCTTTCTGCAAGGGTCCTGCAGCACCCCAGTCTCCAAACTCTGTCCTCTTCAACAGTCCTTCTGCTTCCCAGTCTCCAATATCTGCTCTCTGTAACAGTCCTTCTGTACCGCATGCACCAAACTCTGCTCTCTGTAACGGTCCTTCTGCACCCCAGACTCAAACGTCTGCTTTCTGTATCAGTCCTTCTGAAACACAGTCTCCAAACTCTGCTTTCTGTAAAAGTCCTTCTGCACCCAAGTCTCCCACCTCTGCTCTCTGTAACAGTCCTTCCATACCGAAGTCTCGAAACTCTGCTCTCTGTAACGGTCCTTCTGCACCCCAATTTCCAAACTCTGCTTTCTGTAACAGTCTTTCTGCACCTCAGTCTTAAAATTCTGCTCTCCGTAACAGTCCTTCTACACCTCACTCTCCAACCTCTGCTCTCTGTAACAGTACTTCTGCACCTCAGTCTGAAACCTCGTCTCTCCAAGATCCTTCTGCACCCCAGACTCCAACCACTGCTCTTTGTAACAGTCCACCTGCACCTTAGTCTCCAACATCTGCTCTCTTTGAGATCCTTAAGCAACCCAGTCTTCAAACTCAGCTCTTTGTTACAGTCCTTCTGCAACCCAGTCTTCAACCTCTTCTGTCTGTAACAGGCCTTCTGCACGCCAGTCTCCAAATCTGCTCTCTGTAGCAGGCCTTCTGCAACCAAGTCTCCAACCACTGCTCTCTGCAACGATCCTTCTGCACCCCAGACTTTAACCTCTGCTCTCTGCAATGATTTTACTGCACCTCAGTCTGCAACCTCTGATCTCTAACACAGTCCTTCTGCACCCCAGTCTCCAAACTCTTCTCTCTGTAACAGGCCTTCTGCACGCCAGTCTCCAAATCTGCTCTCTGTAGCAGGCCTTCTGCAACCAAGTCTCCAACCTCTGCTCTCTGCAATGATCCTACTGCGCCCCAGTCTCCAAACTCTGATCTCTACAACAGTCCTTCTGCACCTCAGTCTCCAACCTCTGCTCTCTGCAACAGTTCTTCTGCACCCCAGTCTCCAAACTCTGCTCTCTGCAACATTCCTCTGGCACCCTAGTTACCAACATCTGCTCTCTCTTACACTTTTTCTGCACCCCAGTCTCCAACCTCTGCTCTCTGTAACAGTCCTCGTGTACTGCAGGATCAAACCTCTGCTCTCTGTAACGGTCTTTCTGCACCCCAAACTGTAATCTCTGCTTTCTGTGTCAGTCTTTCTTCACCCCAGTCTCCAACCTCTGCTCTGTATAACAGTCCTTCTGCACCTCAGTCTTAAACCTCTGCACTCTGCAACAGTCCTTATGCACTACAGATTCCAAGATCCGCTGCCTGCAACAATCCGTCTGCACCCCAGTCTCCAACCTCTGCTCTCTGTAACAATCCTTTTGCACCTCAGTCTCCAAACTCTGTACTCCTCAACTTTATTTCTGAACCTCAGTCTCTAACATCTACCCTCTGTAACAGTCTTTCTGCACCTCATTCTTCAACCTCTGCTCTCTGTAGGATCCTTCTCAAACCCAGTCTCCAATCTCTGCTCTCTGTAACTGTCCTTCTGCACAACAGTCTCCAACATCTGCTCACTGCACCGACCCTTCTTAACCCCAGTCTTTAACCACTGCTCTCTGCAACAGTCCTTCTGCACACCAGTCTCCAACCTCTGCTCTTTGCAACAGTCTTTCTGCACCCTAGTTCTCAACATCTGATCTCTGAAACAGTCCTTCTGCACCCCAGACTCCAACCACTGCTCTCTGTAAAAGACATTCTGTACTGCAGTCCAACCTCTGCTCTCTGTAACCTTCTTTCTTCACCACAAACTCCAATCTCTGCTTTCTCTATCAGTCATTCTGCACCCAAGTCTTTAACCTCTGCTCATTGCAATGATCCTACTGCACACCAGTCTCCAACCTCTGATCTCTACAACAGTCCTTCTTTACCTCAGTCCCCAACCTCTGCTCTCCGCAACATTCTTCTGCACCCCAGTCTCTAAACTCTGCTCTCTGCAACATTTCTACGGCACCCTAGTTACCAACATCTGCTCTCTTTTACAATCCTTCTGCACCCCAGTCTCCAAACTCTGCTCTCTGTAACAGTCCTCGTGTAGTACAGAATCCAACCTCTGCTCTCTGTAACAGTCTTTCTGCACCCCGGACTCCAATCTCTGATTTCTGTGTCAGTCCTTCTGCACCCCAGTCTCCAACCTCTGCTCTCTATAACAGTCTTTCTGCACCCCAGTCTCCAACCTCTGCTCTCTGTAACAATACTTCTGCACCTCAATCTCCAAACTCTGTACTCCTCAACGTTACTTCTGCACCTCAGTCTCCAACATCTACTCTCTGTAACAGTCTTTCTGCACCACATTCTTCAACCTCTGTAGGATCCTTCTCCAACCCAGTCTCCAAACTCTGCTCTCTGTAACTGTCCTTCTGCACACCAGTCTCCAACCTCTGATCTCTGCACCGATCCTTCTTCAAACCAGTCTCCAAACTCTGCTCTCTGCAACAGACCTTCTGCACACCAGTCTCCAACATCTTTTCTCTGCAAGAGTTCTTCTGCAACTCAGTCTGAAACCTCTGCTCTCTGCAACGATCCTTCTGCACCTCAGTTTCCTACATCTGCTCTCTGTAAGACCCTACTACAACCCAGTCTCCAAACTCTGCTCTCTGTAACAGTCCTTCTGCAGAATAGTTTCCAACCTCTGCTCTCTGTAACAGGAATTTTGCAATCCAGTCTCGAAACTCTGCTCTCTGTCACAGGCCTTCAGAACCGCAGTCTCCAACCTCTTCTCTCTGCAATGATTTTTCTCCATCCCAGTCTCCAACCTCTGCTCTCGGCAACAGTCCTTCTGAACCATAGTCACCAATCTCTGCTCTCTGTAAGATCTTTATGCACTCTAGTCTCCAACCTCTGCTCTCTGTAACAATCCTTTTGCGCCCCAGTCTTCAACATCTGTTCTCTGCAACAGTTCTTCTACACTTCAGTCTGAAAACTCTGCTCTCTGCAAAGACCCTTCTGCAACCCAGTCTCCTACCTGTGCTCTGTGTAACAGTCCTGCTGCACCTCAGTGTCACAAGTCTGCTCTCTCTAACATCCTTCTGAAACTTAGTCTTTAAACTCTGCACTCTGTAACAGTCCTGCTGCACAACAGTCTCCAAAATCTGCTCTTTGTAACAGGACTTCTGCAACCCAGTCTTCAACCTCTGCTCTCTGTAACAGGCCTTCTGCATCCCAGTCTCCAACCTCTTCTCTCTGCAACGATTCTTCTCCACCCCAGTCTCAAACATCTGCTCTCTGCCTCAGTCCTTTTGCACCCCAGTCTCCAAACTCTGCTCTCTGTAAGATCCATCTGAACCCCAGTCTTCAAACTCTGCTCTCTGTAACAGTCCTTCTGCACACCAGTCTCCAACATCTGCTCTCTGAAACAGTCCTTCTGCAACTCAGTCTGAAAACTCTCCTCTCTACAATAATCCTTTTGCACCTCAGCTTCTTACCTCTGCTCTCTGTAAGACCCTTCTGCAACCCAGTCTCCAAACTCAGCTCTTTGTAACAGTCCTTATGCACAACAGTTTCCAACCTCAGCTCTCCATAACAGGAATTCTCCAACCCAGTCTAGAAGCTATGCTCTTGGTAACAGTCATTCTGCACCCCAGATTCCAAACTCTGCTCTCGGCAATAGACCTTCTGCACCCCAATCTCCAACCTCTGCTCTCTGTAACAATTCGTCTGCACCCCAGTCTTCTACTACTGCTCTCTTTAATATTTCTTCTGCACCTCAATCTCCAACCTCTGCTCTCTGCAAAGGTCCTTCTGCAAACCTGTCTTTAACCTCTGCTCTCTGCAACAGTTCTTCTGCACCCCAGTCTCCAAACTCTTCTATCTGCAACAATTCGTCTCCATCCCAGTCTCCAACCTCTACTCTCTGCAACAGTCCTTCTGCACCCCAGTCTCTAAACTCTGCTCTCTTTAATAGTCCTTCTGCAACCTAGTCTCCAACATCTGCTCTCTGTAAGAGTCCTTCTGCACCCCAGTCTCCACCCTCTGCTTTCTGTATCAGTCCTTCTGCACCCCAGTATCCAACCTCTGCTCTCTGCAACAGTCTTTATGCACCCTAGTTAGCAACATCTGATCTTTGCAACAATCCTTCTGCACCCCAGACTTCAACCACTTCTCTCTGTAAAAGAAATTATGTACTGCAGTCCAACATCTGCTCTCTGTAACCTTTTTTCTTCACCACAAACTCCAATCTCTGCTTTCTCTATAAGTCTTTCTGCACCCCAGTCTCCAAACACTGCTCTCTGTAAGTGTCCTACTGCACATCAGTCTCCAACCTCTTCTCTCTGTAAGATCCTACTGCACCCCAGTATCCAAACTCTGCTCTCTGTATTATGCCTTCTGTACCCCAGTCTCGAACCTGTGCTTTCTGCAATGGTCGAGCTGCACCCCAGTCTCAAACCTCTGTCCTCTGCAACAGTTTTTCTGCTCCCCAGTCTCCAACATCTGCTCTCTGTAACAGTCCTTCTGTACCGCAATCTCAAAACTCTGCTCTCTGTAAGATTCTTCTGAAAACCAGTCTCCAAACTCTGCTTTCTGTAACAGTACCTCTGAACCCAGACTCCAAACTCTGTTCTCTGTAACAGTCTTTCTGCACCCATGTCTCCAACCTCTGCTCTCTGTAACAGTCCTTCGGCAGCCCCAGTCTCCACACTCTGCTCTCTGTAATGATCCTTCTGCACCCAAGTCTCCAACGTCTGCTCTCTGCAACAATCCTTCTTCACCCCAGTCTCCAAAATTTTTTCACTGGAAGATTCTTCTGCACCTCGGTTTCCAAACTCTTCTCTCGGTAACATTCCTTCTGCACCACAGTCTCTAACGTCTACTCTCTGCAATGGTCCCTATGCACCCCAGTATCTAACCTTGTTCTCTACAACAGTTCTTCGATACCGCAGTCTTCAACCTCTGTTCTCTGTAAGGTTCATTCTTCACCCAATTCTCCAAACTTTGCTCTCTGTAACAGTCCTTCTGCACCTCAATCTGGAACCTCTGCTCTCTGCAACAGTCCTTCTGCACCCCAATCTCCAACTTCTGCTCTCTGTTACCGTCCTTCTGTACTTCAGTCTCCAACCTCTGCTCTCTGTAACGGTCTTTCTGCACCGCAGTCTCCAAACTCTGCTTCCTGTATCAGTCCTTCTGCACCTCGGTCTCTAAACTCTGCTCTCTGTAACAGTCTTTCTGCACCTCAGACTCCAACCTCTGCTCTCTGCAACAGTCCTACTGCGCCCCAATCTCCAACCTCTGGTGTCTGCATCAGTCCTTCTGCACCTCAGTGTCCAAACTTTGCTCCCTGTAACAGTTCTTATGTACCACAGTATCCAATCTCTGTTCTCTGTAAGGGTCCTTCTGCACCTCAGTCTGCAACCTCTGCTCTCTGCAACAGTCCTCCTGCACCCCAGTCTTCAACCTCTGCTCGCTACAACAGTCCTCTGCAGCCCAGTCTCTGAAATCTGCTCTCTGCCATATTCCTTTTCCACCCCAATCTCCAACCTCTGCTCTCTGTAACCATCCTTCTGTACTACTGTCTCCAACCTCTTATCTCTGTAATGGTCCTTCTGCACCCAAGTTTCCAAAGTCTGCTTTCTGTATCAGTCTTTCTGCAACCCAGTCTCTAAACTATGCTCTCTGTAATAGTCCTTCTGCACCTCAGAATCCAACCTCTGCTCTCTGCAACAGTCCTACTGCGGCCCAATCTCCAACCTCTGCTCTCTGCAACAGTACTTCTGCACCTCAGTGTTCAAACTGTCCTCTTTATATGTTACTTATGAAATCCAGTCTCCAACTTCTGCTATATGCAATGGTCCTTCTGCACCCCAGTCTCCAACCTCTGTTCTCTACAACAGTTATTCTGCACCCCAGTCTCTATCATCTGCTTTCTGCAACAGTCCTTCTCCACCTCAGTCTCAAATTTTGCTCTCTGCAACAGTCCTTCTGCACCCCAGTCACCAAGCTCTGCTTTCTGTATCAGTCCTTCTGCACCCCATTATCCAACCTCTGCTCTCTATAACAGTCCTTCTGCACCTCAGTCTCCAACCTCTGCTCTCTGTAACAGTCCTTCTTTACCTCAGTCTCCAAACTCTGCTCTCCGTAAGACCCTATTGCAACCCAGTCTTTAAACTCTGCTCTCTGTAACTGTTTTTCTGTACCCAGTCTCCAAGCACTGATCTCTGTAATGGGACTTCTGCACCCCAATCTCCAACCTCTGCTCTCTAAAAGGGTCCTTCTACACCTCAGTCTCCAAACTCTTCTCTCTGTAACAGTGCTTCTGCACCTCAGACTCTAACCTCTTCTCTCTGTAACATCCTCCTGCAACCCAGTATTAAACCTCTGCTCTCTGTAACAGTCCTTCTGCACACCAGTCTCCAAACTCTGCTCTCTGTAACAGGCCTTTTGCACCCCAGTCTCCAACCTCTGTTATCTGTATCAGTCCTTCTTCATTCCAGTCTCCAACCTCTGCTCTCTGCAACAATCCTTCTGCACACTAGACTCCAACCTCTGCTCTCTTAAACAGTTCTTCTGCACCATATTTTCCACCTCTGCTCTCTGTTACGGTCTTTGTATACCACAGTCTGCTCGCTGAAACATCCTTCTGCGCACCTGTCTCCAAACTCTGCTCTCTGTAACACTCCTCTCTACCACAGTCTCCAACTTCTGCTCTTTGTAAGGTTCCTTCTGTACCTCAGTCTCAGACTTCTGCTCTCTGCAACACTATTTCTGCACCCCAGTCTCCTAACTTTGCTCTCTGCAACAGTTTTTCTGCACCTCAGTCTTTAACCTGTGCTCTCTGTTAAAGTCCTTCTGCACCCCAGTCTCCAACCTGTGCTCTCAGTAAAAGTCCTTCTGCACCACAGTCTCCAACCTCTGCTCTCTCTAACCATCGTTCTGAACCCAAGACTTCAAATTCTACTCTCTGCAACAATCCTTCTTCACCATAGACTTCAAAGTCTGCTCTCTGTTACAGTCCTTCTGCACCCCAGTCTTCAAACTCTGCTTTTTGTAACCGTCATCTGCATCTCAGGCTCCATCCTCTGCTCTATGCAACAGTTCTTCTTCACCCAAGTCTCCAACATCTGCTCTCTGAAAAAGTCCTTCTAAACCCTAGTCTCCAACCTCTGCTCTCCCCAAGGATCCTTCTGCACCCCAGTCTCTATCCTCTTCTCTCTGCAACTGTCCTTTTGCACCCCAGTCTCCAGCATCTGCTCTCTGCAACAGTCTTTCTCCACCCCAGTCTCCAACCTCTGCTCTCTGTAACTGTTCTTCTGGACCCGAATCTCCAAACTCTACTCTCTGTAACAGTCCTTCTACACCCCAGTCTAAAACCTCTGCTCTCTGCAAAAGTTTTTCTGCACCCCAGTCTCCAACCTCTTTTCTCTGTAACTATCCTTCTGCACCTCAGTCTCCAAACTCTGCTCTTTTCAAGGGTCCTTCTGCACCTCAGTCTCTAACCTCTACTCTCTGAAACAGTGCTTTTGCACCTCAGTCTCAAACACTGCTCTTTGTAATATCCTTCTGCACTCCAGTCTCCAACCTCTGCTCTCTGTAATAAGCCTTGGGCACCCCAGTCTCCAGCTCTCTGTATCAGTCCATCTGCACCCCAGTCTCCAACCTCTGCTCCCTGAAACAGTCCTTGTGTAACCCAGTCTCCAACATCTGCTCTCTGCAACAGTTCTTCTGTACCTCAGTCTGAAAAATCTGCTCTCTGCAACAATCCCTCTGCACCCCAGTCTCCAACCTCTGCTCTCTGTAACAGTCTTTCTGTACCTCTGTCTCCTACCTCTGCTCTCGGTAAGTTCCTTCTGAAAACAAGTCTGCAAACTCTGCTCTCTGTAACCGTCCTTCTGCACCCCAGTCTCCAAACTCTGTAACAGGCCTTCTGCATCCTAGTCTCCAACATCTGCTCTCTCTAAGAGGCCTTCTACACCCCAGTCTCCAACCTCTACTCTCTGCAACAATACACCTGCACCCCAGTCTGCTACCTCTGCTCTCTAAAACAGTCCTTCTGCACCCCAGTCGCCTACCTCTGCTCTCTGTAAGATCCTTCTGCACACCAGTCTCCAAACACTGGTCACTCTAACAGTCCTTCTGGAAACTAGTCTCCAAACTCTGCTCTCTGCAACATTCCTTCTGCACCCAGTATCAAACATATGCTCTCTGTAAAAGTCTGTCTGCACTCCGGTCTCCAACCTCTGCTCTGTGTAATGATCATTATGCACCCCAGTCTCAAACATCCGCTCTCTGTAACAGTCCTTCTGCCCCGCTGTCTCCAAACTCTTTTCTTTGTAAGATCCTTCTGAAACCCAGTCTCCAATGTTTGCTATATGTAACTGTCTTCTGCACCCCAGTCTTTAAACTCTGCTCTCTGCAACAGTCCTTCTGCACCTCAGTCTCCAAACTCTACTTTCTGCAACAGTCCTTCTTCACCCAAGTCTCCAACCTCTGCTCTCTGCAACATTCCTTCTGCACCCCAGTCTCAAAACTGTGCTCTCTGTAAAAGTCTTTCTGCACCTCAGTCTCCAAACTCTGCTCTCTGTAATGATCCTTCTGCACCCCAGTCTTGAACCTCTGCTCTCTGTAACCACCCTTCTGCACTTTAGTCTTCAACCTCTGCTCTCTGCAACGATCCTTCTGCACCCCAGTCTCAAACATCATCTCGCTGCAACAATCCTTGTGAACCCCAGTCTCGAACATCTGCTTTTTGCAACAGTTCTTCTGTACCTCAGTCTGAAAACTCCGCTCTCTGTAATACTCCATTTGCAACCCAGTCTCCAACCTCGGCTCTGTGTAACAGTCCTTCTGTACCCAAATCTCCAATTTCTGCTCTATGCAACAGTCCTTCTGCGCACAAGTCTCCAACATCTGCTCTCTTAAACACTCCTTCTACACCACAGTCTCCAACTCTGCTCTCTGAAATAGTCCTTCTACACCCCAGTCTCCATACTCTGATTGCCCCAACTATTCTTCTGCACCCCAGTCTCTAAAGTCTGTTCTCTACTCCGTTCTTCTGCACCCCAGTCTCCAACCTCTGGTCTCTGTAACAGTCCTTCTGCACCACAGTCTCCAACCTCTGTTCTCTATAAGGGTCCTTATGCACCCCAGTATCCAACCTCTGCTTTCTGTATCAGTCTTTTTGAACCACAGTTTCCAAACTCTGCCCTCTGTAACCGTCCTTCTGAAACTCAGTCTGCAACCTCTGCTCTTTGCAACAGTCTTTCTGCACCCTAGTCTCCAACCTTTGCTCTCTGCAACAGTCCTGTTGCTCCCAAGTCTCCAACATCTGCTCTCTGCAACAGTCATTCTCCACCCTAGTCTCCAAACTTTGCTCTCTGTAACAGTCCTTCTGTACTGCATTCTCAAACCTCTGCTCTCTGTAAGGGTACTTCTGCACCTGAGTCTCCAACCTCTGCTTTCTGTGTCAGTCCTTCTGCACCCCAGTCTCAAACCTCTGCTCTGTGTAACTGTCCTGCACTTTAGTCTCCAACCTCTGCTCTCTGCTACAGTCCTTCTGGACCCCAATCTCCAACCTCTACTCTCTGCAACAGTCCTTCTACATCCCAATCTAAAACCTCTGATCTCTGCAACAATCCTTCTGAACCTCAGTCTCCAAATTCTGATCTCTGTAACAATCCTTATGCACCTCAGTCTCCAACCTCTGCTCTCTGCAACGGTCCTTCTGCACCTCAGTCTCCATCCTCTGCTCTCTTTAAGATCCTTCTGCAACCCAGTCTCCAATCTCTGCTCTCGGTAGCAGTCCTTCATCACCCCAGTCTCCAAATTCTGCTCTCTGTAACAGGCCTTTTTCACCCCAGTCTCTATCGTCTGCTCTCTGTATCAGTCCATCTGCACCCCAGTCTCCAACGTCTGCTCTCTGCAATGATACTTCTGCACCCCAGTCTCTAACCTCTGCTCTCTGCAACAGTCTTTGTGCAACCCAGTCTACAACATCTGCTCTCTGCAACAGTTCTTCTTTACCTCAGTCTGAAAACTCTGGTCTCTGCAATAATCCGTCTGCACCCCAGTCTCCAAAATCTGCTCTCTGTAACAGTCCTTCTGCACCTCAGTCTCCAACCTCTACTCTCTGTAACAGTGCTTCTGCGCCTCAGTCTCCATCCTCTGCTCTCTTTAAGATCCTTCTGCAACCCAGTCTCCAATCTCTGCTCTCTGTAGCAGTCCTTCATCACCCCAGTCTCCAAATTCTGCTCTCTGTAACAGGCCTTCTGCACCCCAGTCTCCAAACTCTGCTCTCTGTATCAGTCCATCTGCACCCCAGTCTCCAACGTCTGCTCTTTGCAACGATCCTTCTTCACCCCAGTCTCTAAACTCTGCTCTCTGCAACAGTCTTTGTGCAACCCAGTCTACAACATCTGCTCTCTGCAACAGTTCTTCTTTACCTCAGTCTGAAAACTCTGCTCTCTGCAATAGTCCTTCTGCACCCCAGTCTCCAACCTCTGCTCTCTGCAACATTCCTTCTCCTCCCCAGTATCAAACCTGTTCTCTCTGTAAAAGTCCGTCTGCACCCCAGTCTCCAACCTCTTCTCTCTGTAACTATCCTTCTGCACCTAAGTCTCGAACCTCCACCCTATGTAACAGTCCTTCTGCACCTCAGTCTCCAAACTCTTTTCTCTGTGAGATATTTCTGAAACTCAGTCTCTAAAGTCTGCCCTCTGAAACAGTCCTTCTGAAACCCAGTCTTAATCTGCTGTCTGCAACAGTCCTTCTGCACCTCAGTCTCCAAACTCTGCTTTCTGCAACAGTTCTTCTGCACCCAAGCCTCCAAAATCTGCTCTCCGCAACATTCCTTCTGCATCCAATTTTCTAACCTGTGCTCCCTGTAAAAGTCCTTCTGCAACCCAGTCTCCAAACTCTGCTCTCTGTAACGATCCTTCTGGACCCCAGTCTTGAAACTCTGCTCTCTGCAACGATCCTTCTGCACCTCAGTCTCCAACTTCTGCTCTCTTCAATGATCCTTCTGCACCCCAGTCTGAAACCTCTGCTCGCTGCAACAGTCCTTGTGAACCTCAGTCTCCAACATCTGCTTCCTGCAACTGTTCTTCTGTACCTCAGTCTGAAAACTCTGCTCTCTGCCATAATCCATCTTCACCCCAGTGTCCAACCTATGATCTCTATAACAGTCCTTCTGTACCTCAGTCTCAAATCTCTAATCTATGCAACAGTCCTTCTCCACACAAGTCTCCAACATCTTCTCTCTTAAACAGTTTTTCTACACCCCAGTCTCCAAACTCTGCTCTCTGCAACAGTTCTACTACACCCCAGTCTCCATACTCTGCTCGCCCCAATGATCCTTCTGCACCCGTCTCCAACGTCTGCTCTCTGAAACAGTCATTCTACACCGCAGTCTCCAAACTCTGCTCTCTGCAACAGTCCTTCTACACCCCAGTCTCCATACTCTGCTCACCCCAATGATCCATCTGCACCCCAGTCTCCAACGTCTCCTCTCTGAAACAGTCATTCCACACTGGAGTCTCCAACCTCTGCTCTATGCAACAGTCCTTCTACACCCTACTCTTCATAATCTGCTCATCCCAATGATCCTTCTGCACCCCAGTATCCATCCTCTACTCTCTGCAACAGTCCTTTTGCACCCCAGTCTCCAACATCTTCTCTCTGCAACATTTATTCTCCACCCCAGTCTCCAAACTCTGCTCTCTGTAAGAGTTTATCTGTACTGCATTCTCCAAACTCTGCTCTCTGTAAGGGTACTTCTGCACCGGAGTCTCCAACCTCTGTTTTCTGTGTCAGTCGTTTTGCACCCCAGTCTTAAACCTCTGCTCTGTGTAACTGTCCTTCTACACGTTAGTCTCCAACCTCGGCTCTCTGCTACACTCTTTCTGGACCTCAATATCCAACCTTTACTCTTTGCAACAGTCCTTCTAAATCACAGTCTAAAACCTCTGCTCTCTTAAACAGTCCTTCTGCACCTCAGTCTCCAACCTCTGCTCTCTGCAAGGTTCCTTCTGCACCTCAGTCTCCAACCTCTGCTCTCTGTAACAGTGCTTCGGCACCTCAGTCTCCAACCTCTGCTCTCTGTAAGATCTTTCTGCAACCCAGTCTCCAAACTCTGCTCTCTGTAACAGTCCTTAATCACCCCATTCTCCAAACTCTGCTCTCTGTAACAGGCCTTCTGCATCCCAGTCTCCAAACTCTGCTCTCTTTATCGGTCCATCTGCACCCCAGTTTCCAACGTCTGCTCTCTGCAATGATCTTTCTGCACCTCAGTCTCCAAACTCTGTTCACTGCAACAGTCCTTGTGCAACCCAGTCTACAACATCTGCTCTCTGCAACATTTCTTCTGTACCTCAGTCTGAAAACTCTGCTCTCTGCAAGAATCCTTCTGCACCCCAGTCTCCAACCTCTGCTCTATGTCAAAGTCCTTAAGCACCTCAGCCTCCACTCTCTGCTTTAAGCAACAGTCCTTCTGCACCACAGTCTTCAACATCTGCTCTCTGCAACATTCCTTCTGCACCCCAGTATCAAACCATTGCTCTCTGTAAAATTCGTCTGCACCCCAGTCCCAAACCTCTGCTCTCTGTAACGATTCTTCTGCACCCCAGTCTCGAAACTCTGCTCTCTGTAACAGTCCTTCTGCACCTCAGGCTCTAAACTCTATTCTCTGTATGATACTTCTGAAAACCAGTCTCCAACGTCTCCTCTCTGTAACAGTCCTTCTGCACCCCAGTATTTAAACTCTGCTCTCTGCAACAGTCCTTCTGCACCTCAGTCTCCAACCTCTGCTTTCTGCAACAGTCCTTCTGCAAACAAATCTCCAACCTCTGCTCTTTGCAACATTTCTTCTGCACCCCAGTCTCCAACCTGTGCTCTCTGTAAAAGTTCTTCTGCACCCCAGTCTCCAAACTCTGCTCTCTGTAACTATCCTTCTGCATCCCAGTCTGGAACCTCTGCTTTCTGCAACGATCCTTCTCTACCTGAGTCTCGAGCTCTGCTCCCTGCAACGATCCTTCTGTTCCCTAGTATGAAACATCTGCTAGCTGCCATAGTCCTTGTGAACCCCAGCCTCCAACATCTGCTTCCTGCAACATTTCTTCTGTACCTTGGTCTGAAAACTCTGCTCTCTGCAATAATCCATCTGCACTCCAGTCTAAAACCTGTGCTCTCTGTAACAGTCGTTCTGTAACTCAGTCTCCAATCACTTCTCTCTGCAACAGTCCTTTTACACCCCAGTCTCCATACTCTGATCGCCTTAACGGTCCTTCTGCACACCAGTCTCCAAACTCTGTTCTCGACATCGGTTCTTATGCACCCCAGACTCAAAACTCTACTCTCTGTAAAAGTCCTTCTGTACCACAGTCTCCAACCTCTGTTCTCTGTAAGGGTCCTTATGCACCCCAGTATCCAAACTCTGCTTTCTGTATCAGTCGTTTTGAACCACAGTCTCAAAACTCTGCCCTCTGTAACTGTCCTTCTGCAACTCTGTCTGCAACCACTCCTCTCTGCAAGAGTCCTTCTGCACCCCACACTCTATCCCCTACTCTCTGCAACAGTCATATTGCACCCCAGTCTCCAACATCTGCTCTCTGTTACAGTCATTCTCCACCCCAGTCTCCAACCTCTGCTCTCTGCAACAGTCCTTCTACACCCCAGTCTCCATACTCTACTCCGAACAACGATCCTTCTGCACCCCAGTCTCCGACGTCTGTTCTCTGCAAAAGTCCTTCTACACCCCAGTCTCCAACCTCTGCTTTCTACAACAGTCCTTCTACACCCCAGTCTCCATACTCTGCTCGCCCCAACGATCCATCAGCACCCCAGTCTCCAACCTCTACTTTCTATATTAGTTCTTTTGCACCCCAGTCTCCAACCTCTTCTCTCTATAACAGTTCTTCTGTTCGGCAGTCTCCAACCGCTGTTCTCCATTCGGGCCCTTATGCACCCCAGTATCCAACCTCTGCTTTCTGTATCAGTCGTTTTGCACCACAATCTCAAAACTCTGCTCTCTGTAACAGTCCTTCTGCAACTCAGTCTGCAACCTCTACTCTCTGCAACAGTCCTTCTGCAACCCAGTCTCCATCCTCTGCTCTCTGCAACAGTCCTTTTGCACCCCAGTCTCCAAAATTTGCTCTCTGCAGCAGTCCTTCTTTACCCCAGTCTCGAACCTCTACTCTCTATAACAGTCATTCTGTACTGCATTCTCCAACATCTGCTCTCTGTAAGGGTACTTCTACACCCGAGTCTCCAACCTCTGCTTTCTGCATCAGTCCTTCTGCACCCCAGTCTTCAACATGTGCTCTGTGTAACTGTCCCTCAGCACCTTACTCTCAAACCTCTTCTCTCTGTTACAGTCCTTATAGACCCTAGTCTCCAAACTCTGCTCTCTGTAACAATCCTCTGCACCTCACTTTCCAACCTCTGGTCTTTGCAATGGTCCTTCTGCACCCGAGTATCCAACCTCTACTCTCTGTAACTCTGCTTGTACACCTCAGTCTCCAACCTCTGCTCTACATAAGATCCTTCTGCAACCCAGTCTCCAAACTCTGCTCTCTGTAATAGTTCTTCTGCACCTCACTCTCCAAACCTGTTCCTTGTAAAAGACCTTCTGCACCCCAGTCTCCAACCTCTGCTCTCTGTATCAGTCCTACTGCACCCCAGTCTCCAACCTCTGCTCTCAGCAACGATCCCTCTGCACCCCAGTCTCCAACCTCTGCTAGCTGCAACAGTCCATGTGCACCCCAATCTCCAACATCTGCTCTCTGCAACAGTTTTTCTGTACCTCAGTCTGAAAACTCTGCTCTCTGCAATAATCCTTCTGCACCCAAGTCTCCAACCTCTGCTCTCTGTAACAGTCCTTCTGTACCTCAGTCTCAAACTTCTGCTCTGTATCAGTCCTGCACCCCTGTCTCTCATATCCGCTCTCTGTAACAGTCCTTCTTCACCTCAGTCTTCAACCTCTGCTCTGTGTAACAATCTTTCTGTACCCCAGTGTCCAACCTCTGCTCTCTGCAACGATCCCTCTGCATCCGAGTCTCCAACATCTCCTCTCTGTAACAGTCCTTCTGCACCCAAGTCTCCAACATCTGATCTCTGCAACAGTCCTTCTGCACCTGAGTCTGGAAACTCTGCTATCTCCAACGATCCTACCGCACCCCAGTCTCCAAACTCTGCTCTCCATAACAGCCCTACTGCACCCCAATCTCAAAACTCTGCTCTCTGTAACAGGCCTTCTGCACCACAGTCTCCAAACTCTGCTCTCTTTAACAGTCCATCTGCACCCAAGTCGCAAACCTCTGCTCTTTGTTACAGTCCTTCTGCATCACAGTCTCCTATATCTGCACTCTGCAACAGTCCTTCAGCACCCCAGATTACAACTTCTGGTTTCTGCAACAGTCCTTCTACACCCCAGTCTCCAAACTCTGGTATCTGCAACAGTCCTTCTGCACCTCAGTCTCCAAACTCTGCTCTCTGTAACAATCTTTCTGTGCCTCAGTGTCCAACCTCTACTCTGTGTTACAGTCCCTCTGCACCTCACTCTTCAACATCTGCTCTCTGTAAGTTTCTTCTGCAACCCAGTCTCCAAACTCTGCCCTCTGTAACAGTCCTTCTGCACGGCTTCTCCAACTCTCCTCTCCATAACAGGCCTTCTTCAACCCAGTCTCCAAAGTCTGTTCTCTATAACAATCCTTCTGCACCCCAGTCTCAAACCTCTGCTCTCTGTAACATCCTACTGCAACCTTTCTACAACCTCTGCTCTCTAAAACAGTCCTTCTTCACCTCAGTCTCCAAAGTATGTTCTTTGCAACACTCCTTCTGCACCCCAGTCGCCAAACTCTACTCTCTGTAACAGTCCTTCTGTACCGCAGTCTTCAAACTCTTCTCTCTGTAACGGTCCTTCTACACCCCAGTCTCCAACCTCTGCTTTCTGGATCAGTCCTTCTGCACCCCAGTCTACAACCTCTGCTCTCTGTAACAGTCTTTCTGCACCTCATATCCAAACTCTGCTATCTGCAACAGTCCTTATGCACCCCAGTCTACAATCTGGTGTCTGCAAAATTCCTTCTAAACCCAAGTCTGCAACGTGTTCTCTGTGTAACAGTGCTTCTGCATCCCAGTCTCCAACTCTGCTCTCTGCAATGATCCTTCTGTACCTCAGTCTTAAACCTCTGCTCTCTGCAACATTCCTTCTGCACCCCAGTGTCCAAACTCTGCTCTCTGCAATGACCCTTCTTAACCCCAGTCTCCAACGTCTGCTCTCTGAAAGATCCTTCTGACCCCAGTTTCCAAACTCTGCTCTCTGTAATATTCCTTCTCCACGCCAGTCTCCAAACTCTGCTTTCTGCAACGGTCCTGCTGCAACCCAGTCTCCAACCTCTGTACTCTGCAACACTCCTTCTGCTCCGCAGTCCCCAAACTCTGCTCTCTGTAACAGTCCTTCTGTTCCGAATTCTCCAAACTCTGCTCTCTATAAAGGTCCTTTTGCAAGCCAGTCTCCAACCTCTGCTTTCTTTGTCCGTCCTTCTGTACCTCAGACTCCAACCTCTGCTCTCTGCAAAAGTCCTTCTGCATCCCATTCTCCATCTTCTGCTCCCTGCAACAGTCCTTCTGAACAACAGTTTCCAATATCTGCTCACTGAAAAAGTTTTTGGGTACCCTAGTGCCCAACCTCTGCTCTCTGCAACAGTCCTTTTGTACTGCAGTCTCCAACTTCTGCTCTCTGCAACGAAACTTCTACACCCCAGTCTCGAACATCTGCTCTCTGCAAAAGTCCTTCTGCACCTCAATCTGAAAATTTTGGTCTCTGCAACAATCCTTCTGCACCCCAGACTTCAACATCTGCTCTCTGTAACAGTCCTTCTGAACCTCAGTATCCAAACTCTACTCAATGTAAGATCCTTCTGCAACACATTCTCCAAAATTTGCTCCCCTTAACAGTCCTTCTGCACCTCAGTCTCCAACCTCAACTCTCTATAACAGTCAATCTACACCTCAGTCTAAAACCTCTTCTCTCTGCAGGATCCATGTGAATCCCAGTCTCCAGACACTGCTATCTGCAACAGTCCTCCTGCACCTCAGTCTCCAAACTCTGCTGTTTGTAAGAACCTTCTGCCACTCAGTTCCTAACTCTGCTCTCTATAACAGTCCTTCTGCACCCCAGTCTTTAAACTCTTCTCTCTGTAACAGGCCTTCTGCACCCCAGTCTCCAAACTCTTCTCTCTGCAACGATCATTCTACACTTCAGTCTCCAACATCTGCTCTCTGTAAGATCCTTCTGCAACCCAGTCTCCCAGCTCTGCCCTCTCTAACAGACCTTCTGCACCCCTTCTTTGAAATCTCCTCTCCATAACAGGCCTTCTGCACCCCATTCTCCAAATTCTGTTCTCTATAACAAGCCTTCTGCACCCCAGTCTCCAAACTCTGCTTTCTGCAACAGTCCTTCTGCACCACAGTCTCCAACCTGTGGTCTCTGCAACAGTCCTTGTGCACCTCAGTCTTAAAACGCTGTTCTATGCTATGATGCTTTTGCACCTCAGTCTCCAACCTTTACTCTCTGTAACAGTCCTTCTGCACCTGGGTCCCCAACATCTGCTCTCTGTCAGATTCTTCTTCAACCCAGTGACTAAACTCTGTGATCTGTAGCAGTCCTTCTGAAGCGCTTCTCCACACTCTGCTCTCCATAACAGGCGTCCTGCACCCCAGTCTCCAACCTCTTCTCTCTGTAACACTCTTTTTGCACCTCAGCCTTTAACCTCTGCTCTCTGCAACGATCATTCTGCACCCTAGTCTCCAACATCTCCTCTCTTCAACAGTCCTTCTGAACCTCTGTCTCCAAATTCTGCTCTCTGCAACAGTCCTTCTTCACCCAAGTCTCCAACCTCTGCTCTCTGCAACAGTCCTTCTACACCGCAGTCTTCAACCTCTGTTCTGTGTAAAAGTCCTTCTGCAACCCAGTCTCCAACCTCTGCTCTATGTAACAATTCTTCTGCACCCCAGTCTCCAACCTCTGCTCTCTGTAACAGTCCTTCTGCCCCATATACTCCAAACTCTGCTCTCTGTTACAGTCTTTATATACCGCAGTCTCCAACCTCTGCTCTCTATAATGGTCCCTCTGTACCCCAATTTCCAACCTCTGCTTTCTGTAACAGTCCTTCTGAACCTCAGTCTGAAACCTCTGCTCTCTGCACTATCCTTCTGCACCACAGTCTCCAATCACTGCTCTGTGTAACATTCGTCCTGCACCACAGTCACCAACCATTGCTCTCTGTATGATCCTACTGCAACCCAGCCTCAAAAGTCTGCTCTCTATAAGAGTCCTTCTGCAACCCAGGCTCCAACCTATGCTCTCTGTATCAGGCCTTATGCACCCCAGTCTCCAATCTCTGCCCTCAGAAACAATCCTTCTGCACGCCAGTCTTCAACCTCTGCTCTTTGTACCGGTCCTTCTGCATCCCAGTCTCACACCTCTGTTTTTTTTATCATAATTCTTCACCCCAGTCTCAAACGTCTGCTCTGTGTAACAGTCCTTCTGCATCCAAGTCTCCAACGTCTGCTCTTTACAACAGTCCTTCTGCACCCCAGTCTCCAACCTCTGCTTTCTGCAACGTTCCTTCTGCACCCCAGTCTCCAACCTGTGCTCTTTGTAACAGTCCTTCTGCACTGCAGTCTCCCACCTCTTCTCTCTGTAATGATCCTTCTGCAGCCCAGTCTCCACCTCTGCTCTCTTCAAGGATTCTTCTTCAACTCAGTTTCCAACTTCTGCTCTCTTAAATGATCTTTCTGCACTCGAGTCTCCAACCTCTGCTCTCTGTAACTGTTTTCTGCCCCTAAGACTCCAACCTTTGCTCTCTGCAAACGTCCTTCTGCACCCTTGTCTCCAACCTCTGCTCTCTGCAACGATCCTTATGCACCGCAGTCTTTAACATCTGCTCTCTGCAACTGTTTTTCTGCACCCCAGTCTCCAAAGTCTCCTCTCCTTAACACTCCTTCTGCACTGCAGTCTCCAACCTCTGTTCTCTGTAAGGTCATTCTGCACTCCAGTTTCCAAACTCTGCTCTCCGTAACATTCCTTCTCCAACTCAGTCTAAAACCTCTGCTTTCTTCAATGGTCCTGCTGCAACCCAGTCTCCAACATCTGTTCTCTGCAACAGTCTTTCTACTCCCAAGTCTCAAACCTCTGCTCTCTGTAACAGTCTTTCTGTACCGCAGTCTCCAACCTCTGCTCTCTTTAATGGTCCATCTGCACCCCAGTCTCAAACCTCTGCTTTCTGTATAAGTTTTTCTAAACCATGGTTTCCAAACTCTGATCTCTGTAACAGTACTTTTTCACCTCTGTCTCAAACCTCTGAACTCTGCAAGCTTACTTCTGCACCCCATTTTCTAACCTCTACTCTCTGTAAAAGTCCATCTGCACCCAATTCTCTAACACTTGCTCTATGCAACAGTCCTTCTGTACCACAGTCTCTAACTTCTGCTCTCTGTACCGGTACTTCTGCAACCACAGTCTCAAACTCTGCGTTCTGTATCAGTAATTCTGCACACCAGTCTCAAAACTTTTCTCTTTGTAACATTCTTTCTGCACCTCAGAATCCAAACTCTGCATCTGCGAAAGTTTTTCTGCACCCCAGTCTCCAAACTCTGCTCCCTGCAAAGGTTCTTCTGAACCCCAGTCTCCAGCATCTGCACTCTGAAACAGTTCTTCTATAAATCATTCTCCAACCTCTGCTCTCTGTAACAGTCCTCGTGTATTGCAGTCTCTGAACTCTGCTCTCTGCAACGGTCCTTTATAACCCCAGTCTCCAACCTCTGCTTTCAGTATCAGTCCTTCTGAACCCCAGTCTCCAAACTCTGCTCTCTCTAACAGTCCTTATGCACCTCAGTCTCCAAATTCTGCTCTCTGCAACAGTCCTTCTGCATCTAAGTGTCCAACACATGCTTCCTGCAACAGTCCTTCTTCACCCCATTCTCCAACTTCTGCTATCTGAAAACAGTCTTTTGCACCCCAGTCTCCAAACTCTGCCCTCTGTATCAGTCCTTCTGCACCTCAGTCTCCAACCTCTGCTCTCTGTATGATCCTTCTGCAACCCAGTATCCAAACTCTGACCTCTGTAACAGTCATTCTGCATCCCTTCACCAAACTCTGCTCTCTGTAACAGGCCTTCTGCACCGCAGTCTCCAACCTGTGTTCTCTGTAACAGTCCTTCTGCTCCCCAGTTTCAAACCTCTGCTCTCTACAAAGATGCTTCTGCAGCCCAGTCTCAAACCTCTGTAATCTCCAACAGTCCTTCTGAACCTCAGTCTAAAAACTCGGTTCTCTGCAATGATTTTTCTGCACCCCAGTCTCTAAACTCTGCTCTCTGTAACAGTCCTGTTCCACTTCAGTCTCTAACCTCTGCTCTCTGTAAGATCCTGCTGCAACCCTGTCTCCAAACTCTGCTCTCTGTAACAGTTCTTCTGCACACCAGTCTCCAACTTCAGCTCTCTGTAACAGTCCTTCTGCAACTCAGTCTCCAAACTCTGCTCTCTGTAACATTCCTCTCTACGCCATCTTCAACCTCTGATCTCTGCAGCGGTCCTTCTGCACGACAGTCTCCAACCTCTGTTCTCGGAAACAATCCTTCTGCACCCCAGTCTACAAACTCTGCTCTGGGTATCATTTCTTCTGCACCTCAGTCTCCAACCTCTGCTTTATGAAAGATCGTTCTGCAACCCAGTGTCAAAACTCTGCTTTCTGTAACAGTCTTTCTGCACCCCAGTGTCAAACCTCTGCTCTGTGCAACAGTTCGTCTGCACCACAGTCTCCATCCTCTGCTCTCTGAAAGATCCTTCTGCACTGCAGTCTCCAAACTCTGATCTCTGTAACAGTCCTTCTTCACCCCAATCTCCAACCTCTGCTCACTGTAACAATCCTTCTGCACCTCAGTCTCCAACCTCTGCTTTCTGCAAAAATCCTTCTGCACCACAGTCTCCAACCATTGCTCTCAGTAACATTTCTTCTGTACCTCAGTCTCCAACCTCTGCTCTATGTAAGATCCTTCTGCCACCGAGTCTCCAAACTCTGCTCTCTGTAACAGTCCTTTTGCACCCAAGTCTCCAACCTCTGCTTTGTGCAACAGTTCGTCTGTACCCGACTCTCCAAACTCTGCTCTCTGTATGATACTTCTGCACCCTAATCTCAAAATTCTGATCTCTGTAACAGTTCTTCTTCACCCCAGTCTCCAACCTCTGCTCCCTGCAACAATCCTTCTGTACCCAAGTCTCCAAATTCTGCTCTCTGAAAAACTTCTTCTGCACCCCAGTCTTTAAAATCTACTCTCTGAAACAGCCCTTCTGCATCCCATTCTCCAACCTCTGCTCTCTGCAACAGTCCTTCTGTACCCTGGTCTCCAACACCTGCTCTTTTGAACAGTCCTTATGTACTGCAGTCTTTAAACTCTGCTGTCTGTAAGGTTCATTCTGGACACAAGTCTCCAACCTCTGCTTTCTGTATCAGTCCTTCTGCACTCCAGTCTCCAACCTCTGCTCTCTGTAACAGTCCTTCTGCATCTCAGTCTCCAAAATCTGCTCTCTATAACAGTCCTTCTGCACCCCAGTCTCCAAACTGTGCTCTCTGCAACAGTCCATCTACACTCCAGTCTTCAACTTCTGCTCTGTGTAACAGTACTTCTGCAACCCAGTTTCAAATCTCTGCTCTTTGCAACGATCCTTCTGCATCCCAGTCTCCAACATCTTCTCTCTGCAACCGTCCATCTGCACCTAAGTCTCCAACCACTGCTCTCTGCAATGATCCTTCTGCACAACAGTCTCCAACCTCTACTCTCTGCAATAATCCTACTGCACCCCAGTCGCCAACCTCTGCTCTCTGTAACAATCCTTCTCTACCGCAGTCTCCAAACTCTGCTCTTTGTAACAGCCCTTCTGTAACCAGTCTTTGAACTCTGCTGTCTGTAACAGGCCTTCTGCACCCCAGTCTCCAAACTCTGCTCTCTGTATCAGTCCTTCTTCACCCCAGTCCCCAAACTCTGCTCTCTTTAACATTCTTTCTGCATTTCAGTCTCCTACCACTGCTCTCTTCAACAGTTCTTCTGCACACCAGTCTCCAACATCTGCACTCTGAAACAGTTCTTCTCCATTCCAGCTTGCAACCTCTGATCTCTGTAAAAGTCCTCCTGTATTGCAGTCTCCAAACTCTGCTCTTTGTAATGGTCCTTCTGAACCTCAGTTTCCAACCTCTGCTTTTAGTATAAGTCCTTCTGCACCCCAGTCTCCAACCTCTGCTATCTGCAACAGTCCTTCTGCACCGCAGTCTCCAAATTCTACTCTCTGCAAAAGTCCTTCTGCACCCAAGTCTCAAACACCTGCTTCCTGCAACATTCCTTCTGCACCCCAGTCTCCAAACTCTGGTCAATTTAACAGTCTTTCTGCACCTCCGTCTCCAAATTCTGTTCTCTGCAACAGTCCTTCTGCACCCAAGTCTCCAACCTCTGCTCTCCGCAACAGTCCTTCTACACCCCAGTCTTCAACATCTGCTCTGTGTATCAGTCGTTCTGCACCCCAGTCTCCAACCTCTGCTCTTTGTAACAGTCCTTCTGCACCATATTCTTCAACCTCTCCTCTCTGTTACAGTCTTTGTTTACCGCAGTCTTTAACCTCTTCTCTTTGTAACGGTCACTCTGCACTCGAATTTCTAACCTCTGCTTTCTGTAACAATCCTTCTGTACCTCAGTCACCAAACTCTGCTCTCTGTAACCGTCCTTCTGCACCTCAGTCTCCAACCTCTGCTCTCTGTAACGGTCCTTCTGCACCCCAGGCTCCCACCTCAGCTCTGTATCATAATTCTTTACCCCAGTCTCCAATGTCTTCTTTGTTTAACAGTCCTTCTGCATCTCAGTCTCTAAACTCTGCTCTCTGCAACAGTCCTTCTGTAAAGCAGTATCCAACCTCTGGTCTCTGTCAGGGTCCTTCTGCACCTCAGTCTCCATCCTCTGCTCTCTGCATCACAAAAACTGCACCCCAGACTTCAAACTTTGCTCTCTGCAACAATTTTTATGCTCCTCAGTCTCCAACCTGTGCTCTCCGTAAAAGGCCTACTGCACCCCAGTCTTCAACCTATGTTCTCTGTAAAAGTTCTTCTTCACCATAATCTCCAAACTCTGCTCTCTTTAACTATCCTTCTGCGCCACAGTCTCCAACCTCTTCTCTCTTCAACTATCATTCTGCACCCCAGTCTCCAACCTCTGTTCTCTGCAACGCTCTTTCTGCACTCCAGTCTCCAACCTCTGCTCTCTTTAACTATCCTTCTGGACCCCAGTCTCCAAACTCTGCTCTATGCAACAGTCCTTCTGCACCAAAGTTTCCAACATCTACTTCTGCAAAATTTCTTCTACACCCCAGTCTTCAACTTCTGCTCTCTGCAACAGTCCTTCTACACCCCAGTCTCTATACTCTGCTCGCCCCAACGAACCTTCTGCACCCCAGTCTCCAACCTCTGTTCTCTGCAACAGTTATTCTGCACCCCAGTCTCCAAGCTCTGCTCTCTGTAACTGTCCTTCTGTACCGCAGTCTCCAACCTTTGTTCTTTGTAAGGGTCCTTATGCACCCCAGAATCCAACATCTGCTTTCTGTATCCGTCGTTTTCCACCACAGTCTCCAAACTCTGCCCGCTGTAACAGTCCTTCTGCAACTCAGTCTTCAAACTCTGCTCTCAGCAATAGTACTTCTACACTCCAGTCTCCATCCTAAGCTCTCTCCAACAGTCCTTTTTCACCACAGACTCCAACATTTGCTATCTAAAACAGTTCCTTTCCACCCCAGTCTCCAAACTCTGCTCTCTGTAAAATTCCTTCTGTACTGCAGTCTCCAACCTCTGCTCTCTGTAAGGGTCCTTCTGCACCCAAGTCTCCAACCTCTGCTTTCTGTATCAGTCCTTCTGCACCCAAGACTCCAACCGCTGCTCTCTGTATCGATCCTTCTGCACCTCAGTCTCCAAGTCTGCTCTCTGCAACGGTCTTTCTGATCCTCAGTCTCCAACCTATTCTCTCTGTAACAGTGCTTCTGCTCCTCAGTATCCAACATCTGCTCTCTGTAAGATACTTCTGCAACCCAGTCTGTAAACTCTGACCTCTGTAACAGTCTTTCTGCACACTTTCTCCAACCTCTGTTCTCCGTAACAGTCCTCGTGTAGTGCAGTCTCCAAAATACGCTCTCTGTAACGATCCTTCTGCACCCCACTATCCAACCTCTGCTTTCTGTATCAGTCCTTCTGCACCCCAGTCTCCAACCGCTGCTCTCTGTAACAGTCTTTCTTCATCTCTGTCTCCAAACTCTGCTTTCTGCCACAGTCCTCCTGCACCAAAGTCTCAAAGCGCTACTCCCTAGAACACTCCTTCTGCACCTCAGTCTCTAACCTCTGCTCTCTGTAACAGTCCTTCTGTACCGCAGTCTCAAAACTCTGCTCTCTGTAATGGTCCTTCTGCACCCCAGTCTCCAACGTCTGCTTTCTGTATCAGTTCTTCTGCATCCTATTCTCCAACCTCTGCTCTCATTAACAGTCCTTCTGCACCCCAGTCTCCAACTTCTGCTCTTTGCAACATTTCTTCTTCACCCCAGTCTCCATCTTTGCTCTCTGTAACTGTCCTTCTACACCCAGTTTCCACCCTCTGATCTCTCTAACAATCCTTCTGGACCTCAGTCTCCAAACTCTGCTCTCTACAACAGTCCTTCTGCTCCTAAGTCTCCAACCTCTACTCTCTGTAAAAGTTCTTCTGCACCTCAGTCTCCCACATTTGCTCTTTGTTAGATTCTTCTTCAAACAAGTCTCCCTCTGTAACAGGCCTTCTCCACCCCTTCTCCAAACTCTTTCTCTGTAACAGTCCTTTTGCACCCCAGTCTCAATACTCTGCTCTCTACACGATTCTTCTGCACCCCAATATCTATTCTCTGCTCTCTGCAAAAGTCCTTCTTCACACCAGTCTCCAAACTCTGCTCTTTGTAACAGTCCTCCTGTAGTGCAGTCTCCAAAATCTGCTCTCTCTAACGGTCCTTCTGCACTGCAGTCTCCAACCTTTGCCCTCTGTAATAGTCCTTCTGCATCTCAGTCTCCAAACTCTGCTCTCTGCAACAGTCCTCCTGCACCGCAGTCTGAAAACTCTGTTCTCTGCAACGAACCTTCTGCACCCCAGTCTCCAACCTCTGCTCTCTGTAACAGTCCTGCTATACCTCAGTCTCCATCCTCTGCTCTCTGTAAGATCCTTCTGCAACCCTGTCTCCAAACCCTGCTTTCTGTAACAGTCCTTCTGCACCCCAGTCTCCAACCTCTGCTCTCTGTAACAGGCCTTTTTCACCCCATTCTCCAACCTATTCTCTCTGTAACAGTGCTTCTGCACCTCATTCTACAAGCTCTGCTCTCTACAACAGTCCTTCTGCAAGCCAGTCTTCAACATCTGCTCTCTGCAAAATTCCTTCTGCACCTAAGTCTTAAAATTCTATTCTCTGCAACGATCCTTCTGCACCCTAGTCTCCAACATTTGCTCTCTGTAACAGACCTGCTGCACCTTGGTCTACAAACTTTGCTGTCTGTAAGATCCTTGTGCAACCTTGTCTAAGAACTCTGCTCTCTGTAACAGTTCTTCTGCAACCTAGTCTCGAAACTCTGCTCTCTGTAACAGGCCTTTTGTACCCCAATCTCCAAACCCTACTCTCTGCAAAAGTTCTTTTGCACCTCAGTCTCCAACCTCTGCTCTCTGCAACAGTCCTTTTGCACCTCAGTCTCCAAACTATGCTCTCAGCAACGATTCTTCTGCACCTCAGTCTCCAAACTCTTCTCTCTGTAACAGTCCTTCTGCTCCCCAGTCTCTAACCTCTGCTGTCTGCAACGATCCTTCTGCACTCCAGTCTCCAACCTCTGCTCTCTGCAACGATTTTTCTGCACCACAGTCTCCAACATCTGCTCTATGCAACATTCCTTCTGAATTCCTGTCTCCAACCTGCTCTCTGTAATATCCTTCTGCACCACAGTTTCAAAACTCTGCTCCCAGCAACATTCCTTCTCCACCACAGTCTTCAACCTCTGTTTTCTGCAATGGTACTGCTACACCTGAGTCTCCAACCTCTGTTCTCTGTAACAATCCTTCTTCTCCCCATTTCCAACCTCTTCTCCATAACAGTCCTTCTGCACTTCAGTCTCCAACCTTCCAACCTCTGCTCTCTGCAAAAGTACTTCTGCACCCCTGTCTCCAACCTCTGCTCTCTGTAAGATCCTTCCGCACCCTAGTCTCCAACCTCTTCTCTCTTCAACAGTCTTTCTACACCCTATTCTCTAACCTCTTTTCTCTGCAACAGTCATTCTGAACCACAGTTTCCAACATTTGCTCTCTGGAACAATCCTTCTGTACCCTAGTCTCCAACATATGCTCACTGTAACAGTCTTTCTGTACTGCAGTCTACAAACTCTGCTCTCTGTAAGATTCTTCAGCAACCCAGTCTCCAACCTCTGCTCTCTATAACAGTCCTTCTGCACCCCAGACTCCAACCTCGCCTCTCTGTAACAGGCCTTCTGCACGCCAGTCTTCAAACTCTTCTTTCTGTAGTAGGCCTTCTGCAACCCAGTCTCCTAAATCTGCTCTCTGCAACGATACTTCTGCACTCCAGTCTCAAACCTCTGCTCTCTGCAATGATCCTACTGCACCCCAGTCTCCTACCTCTTATTTCTGTAACAGTCCTTCTGCACCACAGTATCAAAATTCTGCTCTCTGTAAGATCCTTCTGACCCCACTATCTAACCTCTGCTCTCTGTAACAGTCCTTCTTCATCCAAATCTCCAACCTCTGCTCTCTGTTACAGGACTTCCGCACCTCATTCTCCAACATCTGCTCTCTATAACAGTCCTTCTGCACCCAAGTCTCCAACCTCTGCTCCCTACAACGGTCTTTCTGCACCCTAGTTAACAACATCTGCTCTCTGCAACAGTCCTTCTACACCCCAGTCTCCAACATCTGCTCTTTGCAAAAGTTCTTCTACACCTCAGTCTGAAAACTCTGCTCTCTGCAACGACCCTTCTGCACCCCAGTCTCCCAACTCTGCTCTCTGTATGATCCGTCTTAAACCCAGTCTTTAAACTCTACACTCTGTAACAGTCCTTTTGCACCCCAGTCTCCAAACTCTGCTCTCTGTTAGATCCATCTGAACCACAGTTTCCAACCTCTGCTTTCTGTAACAGTCCTTCTGTACCCCAGTCTCCAAACTCTGCTCTTTGTAACAGTCTTTCTGCACCTCAGTCACAGACCTCTGCTCTTTGTAACAGTCCTTCTAAAACCCAGTTTCTAAAATCTGCTCTCTGCAACAGTCCTTCTGCACCCCAGTCTCCAACCTCTGTCCTGTACAACAGTCCTTCTTCTCCCAGTCTCCAACATCTGCTCTCTGTAACAGTCCGTCTGTACTGCAGTCTCCAAACTCTGCTCTCCGTAAGGGTCCTTCTGCACCCCAGTCTTCAAACTCTGCTTTCTGTATCAGTCATTCTGAACCTCAGTCTCAAACCTCTGCTCTCTGTATCTATCCCTCTGCACCTCAGTCTCCAACCTATGCTCGCTGTAACATTCCTTCTGCACCCAGTCTCCAACCTCTGCGCTCTGTAACAGTTTTTCTATAGCGCAGTCTCCAAACTCTGGTCTCTGTAACTGTCCTTCTGCACCCCAATTTCCAACCCCTGCTTTCTGCAACAGTCCTGTTGCACCCCAGTCTCCAAACTCTGCTCTTTGTAAGATCCACCTGAACCCCAGTCTCCAAAGTCTGCTCTCTGTAACAGTTCCTCTGCACCCCCGTCATCAAACTATGCTCTCTGTAACAGTCCTTCTGCACCTCAGTCTCCAACCTCTGCTCTCTGTAAGAATTTTCTGCACTCAAGTTTCCAAAATCTGCTCTGTCTCACATTTCTTCTCCACCGCAGTCTCCAACCTCTTCTTTCTGTGAGGGTCCTGCAGCACCCCAGTCTCCAACCTCTGTCATTTGTAACAGTCCTTCTGCTCCCCAGTCTCCAACATCTGCTCTCTGTAACAGTCCTTATACACCGCAGTCTCCAACCTCTGCTCTTGTAACGGTCCTTCTGCACCCCAATTTCCAAACTCTGCTTCCTGTAACAGTCCTACTGCACCTGAGTCTCCAAACTCTGCTCTCTGTAAGTCCTTCTGCACCTCAGTATTTAATTCTGCTCTCTGTAAGATCCTTCTGCACCCCTCTCTCCAAGCTCTGCTACTTGCAAAAATCCCTCTGCACCACAGTCTCCAACCTCTGCTCTCTGCAACAGTCCTTCTGCACCACAGTCTCCAAACTCTGCTCTCTACAACAGTCTTTCTGCACCCCAGTCTCCAACCTCTGCTCTCTGCAACAGTCATTCTGCACCACAGTCTCCAACCTCTGCTCTCTGCAACAGTTCTTCTGCACCACAGTCTGCAAACTCTGCTCTCTGTAGCATTTCTTCTGCACCTCAGTCTCCAAACTCTGTTATCTGCAAGGGTACTTCTGCACCTCATTCTCCAAACTCTACTCTCTTTAACAGTCTTTCTGCACTTCAGTCTCCAACCTCTGCTCTCTGTAGCATTTTTCTAAAACCCAGTCTCCAAACTCTGCTTTCTGTATCAGTCTGTCGGAACCCCAGTCTACAACTTCTGTTCTTTATCGAATCTTCTGCACCTCAGTCTCCAACCTGTGCTCTATGTAAGAGTCGTTCTGCACCTCAGTCTCTAACCTCTGCTCTCGGTAACAATCCTATACCGCAGTATCCAACATCTGCTCTCTGTAACGGTCCTTCTGCATCCCAATTTCCAAACTCTGCTTCCTGTCACAGTTTTTCTGCACCTGAGTCTCCAAACTCTGCTTTCTGTATCAGTCTGTCTGAACCCCAGTCTCCAACTTCTGTTCTCTATCGATCCTTCTGCACCTCAGTCTCCAACCTATGCTCTATATAAGAGTCATTCTGCACCCCAGTCTCTAACCTCTGCTCTTGGTAACAGTCCTATACCACAGTCTCCAACCTCTGCTCTCTGTAACGGTCCTTGTGCACCCCAATTTCCAAACTCTGCTTCCTGTAAAAGTCCTTCTACACCTCAGTCTCCAACCTCTGCTCTCTGTAACAGTCCTTCTGCACCTCAGTCTGAAACCTCTGGTCTCTGAACGATCTTTCTGAACCCCAGTCTCCAATATCTGCTCTCTGTAAGAGTCCTTGTGTACTGCAGTCATCAAACTCTGCTCTCTGTAAGATCCTTCAGCAACCAAGTCTCCAAATACTGCTTTCTGTATCACTCCAACTAAACAACAGTCTCCAACCTCTGCTCTCTGTATCTATCCTTCTGCACCTCAGTCTCCAACCTGTGCTTTCTGTAACAGTCCTTCTGCACCCAAGAAGGACTCTTCTCTCTTTAACAGTCCTTCTATACCTCAGTCTCCAAACTCTGCTCTCTGTAACGGTCCTTCTGCACCCCAATTTCCAACCTCTGCTTTCTGTAACAGTCTTTTGGAACCTCAGTCTCCAAACTCCGCTCTTCGTAACAGTCTTTCTACAACTCAGTCTCTAACCTCTGCTCTCTGTAACAGTACTTGTGAACCTGAGTCTGAAACCTCTGCTCTCCATGATCCTTCTGCCCCCCAGTCTCCAACCTCTTATCTCTGCAAGGATTCTTCTCCACCCCAGTCTGCAACATCTGCTCTCTGCAACAGTCCTTTTGCACCCCACTCTCCAAACTCTGCTCTCTGTAAGATTTATCTGAACCCCAGTCTCCAACCTCTGCTCTCTGTAACAGTCCTTCTGCACACCAGTCTCCAAATTCAGCTTTCTGTATCTGTCCTTCTGCACCTCAATCTCCAACCTCTGCTCTCTGTAACAGTCATTCAGCACCCCAGTCATCAACATCTGCTCTCTGCAACAGTCCTTCTGAACCCCAGTCTCCAAACTCTGCTCTCTGCAAGGATCCTTCTGGACCCCAGTCTCCAACATCTGCTCTCTGCAACTATCTTTGTGCACCATAGTCTCCAAACTCTGCTGTGTGTATGATACTTCTGCACTCCAGTTTCCAAACTCTGCTCTCTGTAACATTTCTTCTCCACCGCAGTCTCCAACCTCTGTCCTCTGCAACAATCCTTCTGCTCTCCAGTCTCCGAGATCTGCTCTCTGTAACAGTCATTCTGTACCGCAGTCTCTAACCTCTTCTCTCTGTATCGTTCCTTCTACACCCCAATTTCCAACCTCCGCATTCTGTAACAGTCCTGCACCTCAGTCTCAAAAATCTGCTCTCGGTAACAGTCCTTCTACACCTCAGTCTCCAACCTCTGCTCTCTGTAACAGTCCTTCTGAACACCAGTCTCCAAACTCTAATCTGTGTATCTTTCCTTCTGCACCTCAGTCTCCAACCTCTGCTCTCTGTAACAGTCCATCTGCACACCAGTCTCTAAACTCTGCTCTCTGAAACAGTTCTTCTACACCCCAGTCTCTAACATCTGCTCTCTGCAACAGTCCTTCTGCACCCAAGTCTCCAAACTCTGCTCTCTGCAACGATCCTTCTGGACCCCAGTCTCAAACGTCTGTTCTCTGCAACAGTCCGTGTGCACCATAGTCTCCAACCTCTGCTAGGTGTAAGATCCTTCTGCACTCCAGTTTCCAAACTCTGCTCTCTGTAACATTCCTTCTTCACCACAGTCTCCGACCTCTGTCCTCTGCAACAGTCCTTCTGCTTCCCAGTCTCCGAGATCTGCTCTCTGTAACAGTCATTCTGTACCACAAACTCCAAACTCTTCTCTCTGTAACGGTCCTTCTACACCCCAATTTCCAACCTCTGCTTCCTGTAACACTCCTTCTACACCTCAGTCTCCAACTTCTGCTCTCTTTAAAAGTCCTTCTGCACCCCAGTCTCCAACCTCTGCTCTCAGTAACAGTCCTATACCGCCGACTCCAAACTCTGCTCTCTTTAATGGTCCTTCTGCACCCCAGTTTCAAAACTCTGATTCCTGTAACAGTCCTTCTGCACCTGAGTCTCCAAACTCTGCACTCTGTAACAGTCCTTATAATCCCCAGTCTCCAACCATTGCTCTCAGCAACAGTCCTTCTTCACCTGAGTCTGAAAACTCTGCTGTCTGCAACAAACCTTCTGCACCCCAGTTTCCTAACTCTGCTCTCTGTAACATTCCTTCTACACCTTAGTCTCCAACCTCCTCTCTCTGTAACAGTCCATCTGCACCTCAGTCTCCAAAATCTGCTCTCTGTAAGATCCTTGACTAACTTAGTCTCCAAACTCTGGTCTCTGTAACAGTCCTTCTGCACCTGAGTCTCCTACCTCTGCTCTCTGTAAGACCCTTCTGAAACCCAGCCTCCAAACTCTGCTCTCTGTAACAGTTTTTCTTCACAACGGTTTCCAACATCTGCTTTCTCTAACTGGAATTCTGCAACCCAGTCTCAAACATCTGCTCTCTGTAACAGGCCTTCTGAACCCGAGTCTCCAAACTCTTCTCTCTTCAAGGATTCTTCTCCACCCCAGTCTCCAACCTGTGCTCTCGGCATAAGGACACATAAATGCCTGACTTTAAAAACTTTGTTTAATGTAGTTTAAAAGTGGCATGTTTTCTGTAAAAATTAGATTGAATTTCGGATAATCCATTCTATCAAAACAGTGAATTTCTTTGAAAAGATGAATTTTTACATTCCCGAATCCAATCAGGATATTTCAAATTGAGTAACGAATAGAGACACACATTAGATAAAAATACCTAACACTTATTAAATGCCTATAAGACTTTTACATGCATTAACTTATTTGGTTTACACAACAACCTATAAGATAACCTATTATCCCCATTTTACAGAAAAAGGAATTGAAATTAATGCACAATATATTAATGCAAGTAGGGAAACATCAATGAATCCCTTTAATTTGCATAATGTACATTAATTTGTACATTTAATATGTATTAACAATTATTATTTAAGAAACAAAAAAGAAATTGACTCAGAAAATTTATCATGTAATAACTATTATTTGTAGTGGTACTTTGTTACCTGATGATAATACCATATATTAGTAAACTGTCTTATTATCTTCAATGCCCAGACATTCTTGTCTTTGGTTCTAATAATTCATTGCACATGATTAATAGGCCAACACAGCTTTCATTAAAATTCAAAATCTCAGAGTGTTAAGAAGCTTAAAGTATTTAAATTTCAATAGAAAGTCGGTGCTTCAGATAAGCACAACTAATTTTAAAATCTAAACATAAACAAAATAAAATAAATAAGTCTAGAGTCTTAAAAAAGAACATTTTTTTTTTGTTTTGGCAATAAATGAAATGTTTTCCTAAGTAACCTTAGGGATTCATTTCCTCAAACGAAAAAAAAAATGGGCATGACCAAAATGAGGAAGAATGGTGTGATCATAAAAACCCTTATGCACATCAGGGAAACAATGATTCCTATTTGATCTCAATAGCACAAGCATTGATTAAAATCTTTAAATCCAATTTTCATGTTGCCCAGTAAATTGCTTAAAACACACACACACACACACACACACACACACACACACAGACACACACACACACACACAGTACAAGGTCAATTTATAGAGAAAAAATATCTGAATGATTTCAGGTGCTTGTGGCAATGTGAATTTATTACTGTGAAATCTATGAGCTATCTGGCCTGGCCCAGAGTTGTCCTCATATCCTTCCATGTGGTGTGGTTGCTTGGAGCTGAGGGAAAGATCAGAGGTCATTGTGCAGAACAGTTGGCCTCATTCAGTGAGTTCCAAGTGTTCCCAGTCATGCTGGTCCAAGGACACACTTGGGTGAGGCTGGGCTCTTTCACCTAACATGCAGGAATGCCCTTACCCCTAACTGGTAGGGTTAAAATCTTAACAAATTCACCAGGAAAAAAGCCTTTTTCCTGTCTTGGAGATTCAGCACTCAATTCAGCATTTAACATCTCTTTCAGTTCTGTTTTTTGGGGGCCGGGGTTTAGGGAGGCAGTTACCAGAGATTGAACTCAGGGGCTTGACCACTGAGCCACATCCCCAGCCCTATTTTATATTTTATTTAGAGACAGGGTCTCACTGAGTTTCTTGGTGCCTTGTTTTTGCTGAGGCTGTCTTTGAAATCACTATCCTCCTGCCTCATCCTACTGAGCTGCTGGGTTACAGGCGTGCACCACTGTGCCAGCTCTTTCAGTTCTTTTTATTTCACCTGTGCTTCTTCTAGCATAAAGGGGAAAGAGAAGACAAATAATTACCTCTTACGATATGTCAGAGCCTTCTAGTTATAAAATTCTTCAAAATAAAAAAATTCTCTTTTCCATTTAGGATTTTAAAATTTCTTTTCTTGGTAGTGGTTAGTTTCAATTCAAACCAATTTTGCTCCTATACAGGGTCTAATTCAGTCTTAAGCCAGATCTACTAAAAAACCCAAAGAGGATAAAATCTGATCCCTGTCCTGCTGCGCCCCTCCCCTGACTCAGGCAATGGCAAGGCCCTACTGAGGTGGATGGCGCAAGGCACCCATTCTTTGGAGGAGCGCAGTATGTTTCTGGGAATGGGCTGATTTGTTTTTGTATTCTTTTAATAAGTATAGTTCTGATTTCTCATATGACCATTAAGTATAAATGAAAAATCATGACTTTCCCAATTAATGCAACTACTTCTAAAGCATAGATCTGTTTGCTCTAAATGCAATGATTCAGCTGTGGAGTGTAAATTGTTAATGTCTAAAGAAAAACTCCCTGTATTCCTGTCAATGAAGATTTTGAGAAATTAAATTAAAATCTAGAGAAGGAAAATTAATGTTAAAAAGATAGATTAGTGCTTAGTACTGGGCAACTTGTTCTTCTTCCTGTGCACAATTGTTTGTGCTCTTACTTTTGTTTGATTACAAGTAATAACAAATCAACTACTTGCCATAACCATGGCACTGGTTCCAGTCAGTAAGTCAAAAAGAATAGTCAAGGTATAGGCCAATAGTTTGGGACATTTGTAACTATTATTAAAAGTTAACTAAGCAGAAACAGCTCAAAGCAAAACTCGAACTGAAAGTACAAATGCTTGCTTATGCATAAGCCAAGATACATTCTTCTATTCTAATTGTAGCTACGTAATATTTTGTTCTGTTTGAATAATGATTCCTGTTTTGTAACCACAAAGTACTGTAAGCCTGCCAAAATGAAAAGTATATATGATCAACTTCACAAGTAAAGATTGGGATCAACACCTTCACTTTGGTATCTGTGTTGTTTCTCCACCCCCTCTTTCGCCGACTCCTCACCATCTGTTCGTCTCTTGAGACCCCCTGTTGGAGCTGGTCTCCGACACTGTCCTTCAACCAACTTACAATCTAATGGGAAGATGAACTCAATATGTGCAGGAGACTTGGTAACAATTCTATGTAATCTGCAAATTATCATTATTTTCCCTTAGTGTTTGCTTGGGCAGCTCTGGGAATGGAGCACTTAATACTTGTCAAAGCCCCTCATTCCATCTTGAATATGCGCTCCTTCAGGTCCTAGTTGGGCCTCTGAATTGTGTTCTAAAAACTAGGGCAACACCTTGTGTAAATGTGCACTCAGTAAAGGTTTGAAAAATGAAGAAGGTCTTTCAAGTACATCCATGGAGCAGAGTTTTTAAAAGATTCTTTAAAGACGGTACTGTGTGGGACCTAAAGGATCTAACAGAGACTTGACAGAGGCGAGAGGACATTTCTGTTCAGTGGTTCTGGTACAGATATCTTTCTGAGAAAAATAAAGTCTCTGTGGGCATAAGTGAGGCAGCATAGCCCAGCGGCTTCTGAGGAACTCAGTGTCTCCTGTCTCCTAAACATATCCCTTATGAAGACCATCGGCTCAGTTCTCACAGAACAAGCAGCTCTGCATCTTTCTTTCCCAATCAATCATCTCAAAGTCAGGTGACCGAGAATGAAGGCACTTATGAGTGACCCCAAAATATAATATTTCTAAAGGAGCGGGGTTGTGTATGAAGTAGATTACTCACAAGCTTCAGGGATTTATTACAGTTAATAAATTGCTTGCAACTCCCCTCCCCAAGCATCCATGTGTTGTAAGATAAAGATGAAAACCCCTAGTTAGTGAATGAATACGTTTCTAAACATAACTTCTTATACAATAATGATTTTTATTTAAACACATATTTTGGTAGGTCTATTGTTATGGTATATTGTATCATAATGGAAATGTGTCCCTATACTTTCTCCCTAAAAATTATTCCTTTCTGTCCTGCTCATCAAAAGCAGAGGATTAACACTAAGCATTATCTATTGTTTACCATAAGTAATTTTTTACACTCATCATTTCACTTAAGGAATTTAGGCATCCCAGGGTTTCTGATTATGTTTTGGGTTTTCTTACAGTACTGGAGGCATCATGCTAAATCCCTCAGGTTTTGTGATAACCTCAAAAGTTATTTCTACTCTGGCAATACAAGTAGTATTGTGGAAACTTAGACACACATAGCAAAGGTGCTATGATAGGTCATTAAATAAATGCCATCAAAATGGTAATGAAAATATGTACTATATTCTGTAATATGTTTTTAAGGTGTAGGTATATCCTAATTCTGGAATAGTGTTTTCAAAAATTGTGGTGGTAAATAAACTATCAGCAACTCTCACAGAGAGGTGTAAATTTCTGGTTTTGGTGTGGCCCTTGCTGCTCTCCATACTAGCACCTGGGCTGCAAATAAAGCTCTTGGTGAAACTGGCTGTTGGTCTCCATTCACCACAAAACGGACCTGTTATTCTGAGAGTTGCCTGTCGCATATCTGTGGCCTCATGAAGGAGTCAAAATCCTCTGATCTCTCACAATTCATTTTCCTGTGATGGACATTTATTGAGGTCTGGGGCCGACCTGTTGGGAATATGCATTGTGCCTTTCCTCTGCAGCTACTCTGGGACTCCTCAGTGTGCAAACACAACTCAAGGGCAACGGCTTGAGTTCAAATGCAAAAATGGAGAGCAGTTAATTTGCTGTTGGATTCATTAATGTCTTGGCAATCACCTGTTCCCAGCATGCAGTGAGAAGATCAGCATCCTCTCTCTTCTGGGATGTGGGTGAGCGAAGTTCACAGTGAGATTTCTGCTAAGAAGTTGTGGGTGGCTGAAACCTCAAGACTGCCTTCTCTTCCCACTAGGGAGAGAAGGGGTCATGGTTGGTGTACACTTACTGGGATGGATTTCACACGGCATATGAAGTTTTTCCTTCATGTTACATACTTTGCCAGATGGACAGATATCAGAAGCCACAATATTAAATGCATCCCCACTATCTTCAGCTCATCCACTCCTGCTAAGGGCTGATCCCTTTCCAAACCCTGTATGACTTCGTGCCCCTTAATTTTATGATCCTTCTGATGCTCATGACCTGGTGAAGAAATTGTTTCCTATGGAGTTTAAAAGTAGGGGGAAAAAAAGAGTCATCAAACAGCTCTTTCGAGCACAGATGGAGAAAAGACAACAACCTTGAAAGTCTTGTAGTATTTTACTGAACAATAATAAAAATAAAAGTATTAGATAAAGAGGTAAGTCTCAAAAACTTAAAATTTCCCATAATACAATGGGGTTTTCCTCATGCTTAGGAGAGACACATTAACGGTACTCCTAAAAGATCTTAGAATGATTAGCCATCAGGGAAAGGCAAAGCTAAAGCACATTTGATGAAGCACTTCACACATTCCAGGGTCCTCACAATAAAAGGAATGATAATGATGTGTTGTTAAGGGAGTGAGGAAATCAGAAGCTTTATTCACCACTCTTAATAATAAGGTAAGCTGGTTCCATTGGTCTGAAAATGATCTGGAACTTCTTCAGAAAGTTAAATATGGAGTTAAGGATCCATCTCTTCCACTCCTACTTACAATCTCAAGATAAATAAAAAAGTTGTCCACCAATGATTTGTACATGAATGTTCATATATTGTTCATATTATATATAATGTTCATATTATATATACAAATCTTATTCATATTAGTCAAAAAGTGAAAATGGTCAGGAAGGTCTGTAATCTAGCTACTCAAGAAGCTGAGGCAGGAGGATCACAAATTCAGGGACAACCTGGGCAAGTTTGCAAGACCCTGTCTCAAAACAAAATTTTTAAAAGGGTTGGGCTTTGGCTTAGTGGTAGAACATTGTTTAGTGTGCAGGAGGCTCCGGGTTCAATCTGCTTTACGACACCCACACAGACACAAAGTAAAAATTACTATGCAGTGGGAAATGAACAAAAATGTGGCATTTTTATAAGTTGGAAATCAGTCACAATAAGGAGGAATAAACTAAAATACTAATACAAGCTACAATATAACTGAAAATTGCAAACATCCTAAGTGAAAGGAGTCACATCCAAAAGGCGTATATGGTATTACTTCATTAAAAATAGCCACAGAAACTCGAGTGTATACATGGGTCTTTCCACATGTGAAGGAGAAACACAGAAATGGTGTTTATTTAAAACTTAGAATCAAGATCCATTAGTAAAATGCAAGTCAAAGTCACATTGCACATAGCACTTCACATTCACTAGTGTTGGCTAGAACTGGAATATTGGGGGAAAGGAGATTGACTGCTTTGGGTATAAGCTTTTTTTAGAGAGAAAATTAATAAAAATATTCTGAAATACCTGTGGATTAGAGAACCCAGGTGAGGTCACAATGTGTCACATACTTAGCACAGTGTGCTTCCCCTGGTTGGAGGGGCACCACAGTGGTCATGAGACACTGTGTATAGAGAGAGCGCTCTTGTAATTGCTGCTGAAGAGTTCACATATTTCTACAACTAAGACATTTCCTAGAATGAAACCATCATCTAGTTCTATTCTCACTATACATTCTGTCTCTCAGCCAGCTTCCTCAGGGCACTCTGGACCTCATTGCTTCTCAGGCTGTGAATGATGGGCTTCAACATAGGGGTCACCACACAGAAGAGCACAAAGACAAGGGTGTCCGTGTCCAGCCTTCTCTGGGCCTGTCATAGTGGAAGTTGGCTGTTCCATATAAGACCACCACGACAGTGAGGGGGGACACACAGGTGGAGAAGGCCTTCCTCCTGCCCTGGGCAGAGGGAATACCCAGGATGGCCGCCATGATGAGTGCAGTGAAGAGGCAGGGGTTCAGGCCCATGGTGGCACTGACAACGTGGAGCACAGACTCGTTGACAGAAGTGTCTGAGCAGGAGAGCTTCAGGAGCAATGGGGTATCACAGAACAAGTGGCTGATCTGGTGGGGCCCACACAGAGTGAGTGTGATGGCCAGCACCGTGTGTGTGACCAAATTCACCAGCCCACACAGCCAGGACCCAGTCACCAGGCCAACACAGACCTTCACACTCATGATGACTGGGTACTGAGGAGGACGGCAGGTGGCCACACAGCAGTCATACTGGCCACACAGCCAGTAAGACACGTTCTGTGCCAGCACTTGTCACCGAGAAGAAGATCTGGGAAAGGCAGCCCTCATAAGAAATGGCCTTCTACTCCCAGAAGAAGTTCACCAGCAGTACTGGGAGGGTGGTGGATTTGTGGGGTAGCTGAGTGGCAGTGGGATCACTCATTAAAACATAAAAAAAAATGAGAAGGAGCATGTCTGGGAAGAGTAAAGGAGGAAAGGAGGTTGGGCCTGGAGTCTGGGTACCTGCGGGGTCTCCCCAAAGAGATTCCAGGAGGCAGCGGGACAGGTTCCCAGGAGATAGGCCTGGGAGTCATGGCTTAGAGTGACTGTGGAAGTCACAGGTGCTCATAAAGGCAAGAGAGAGAAGGGTGAGGAGAGATGGCCTGATGGACTGTGCGGAAAAGAAGGTGTCCAGGAGACTCACCAGCTATCAGCAATCATTCTGCACCACAGTGTCAAAGCTCTGCTCTCTGTACCAGGCCTTCTGCACCTCAGTCTAAAATCTCTGCTCTCTATAACAGTCCTTCTGCACCTCAGTCTACAACCTCTGCTCCCTGCAAAAATCCTTCTCCATCTCAGTCTTCAAGTTCTGCTCTCTGGAACAGTCTTTCTGCACCCCAGTCACGAACATCTGCTCTCTGCAACAGTCCTTCTTAACCTCAGTCTGAAAACTCTGCTCTCTGCAACAATAATTCTGCACCCCAGTCTCCAACCACAGCTCCCCGCAAGAAAACTTCTGCACCCCATTCTCCAAGTTCTGCTCTCTGAAAGAGTCCTTCTGCACCCCACTTTAGAACATCTGATCTCTGAATCAGTCCTTCTGCACCTAAGTCTGAAAACTCTGCTCTCTGCAACAATCATTCTGCAACCCAGTCTCCAATCTCTGCTCTCTGTAACAGACCTTCTAAGCCTCAGTCTGAAATCTCTACTGTCTGCAACAATTTTTCTTTACCCCAGTCTCCAAACTGTGCTATCTGTAACAATCCTTATGCACCCCAGTCTCTAACATCTGCTCTTCATAACAGGTCTTCTGCAACTCAGTTTCCAAAGTCTGCTCTCTGTAAAAGGCCTTCTGCACCCCAGTCTCCAACCTCTTCTCCCTGCAACAGTCCTTCTGCACCCCAGTCTCCAAACCCTTCTCTCTGTAAGATCCTTCTGCACCACGTTTTCCAAACTTTGCTCCCTGTAAAAGTCATTCTGCATCTCAGACTCCAACGTCATCCCTCTGCAACGGCCCTTTTGCACCCCAGTATCCAACCTCTGTTCTCTGCAGCAGTCCTTCTGCACCTTAGGCTACAAACACTGCTCTCTGTAACAGTCCTTCTCCACCCCAGTCTCCAAACTCTACTTTCCGTATCAGTTATTCTACACCCCAGTCAAAAACCTCTGCTCTCTGTAACAGTCCTTCTGCACCTCAGTCTCCAACCTCTGCTCTCTGCAACAGTTCTTCTGCACCCCAGTCTCCAACTCTGCTCTCTGCAAAAATTTTTCTGCAACTCAATTTCCAACCTCTGGTCTCTGTAACAGTCCTTCTGCACCTCAGTATCCAACCTCTGCTCTCTGTAATGATCCTTCTGCACCTCAGTCACCATCCAATGCTATCTGTAACAGGCCTTCTGCACTGCAGTCTCCAACCACTGCTCTCTGTAACATTTCTTCTGCACCCCAGTCTCCAAGCTCTACTCTCTGTTACAGTCCTGCTGCACCCGAATCAAACCTCTGCACTCTGTAACAATCCTTCTCAACCCCAGTCTCAAAACTCTGCTCTCTTTAACAGGTCTTCTGAACCAGAATATCCAAACTCTGCTCTCTGTAACACTCCTTATGAAACCCAGTCTCCATCCTCTGCTCTCTGTAAGAATCCTTCTACACCTCAGTCTCCAACCTCTGCTTTCTGTAAAAGTCCTTCTGCACCTCAGTCTCCAACCTCTGCTCTCTGTAACAGTCCTTCTGCATCCCAGTCTCCAACATCTGCTCTCTGCAATGATCCTTCTTCTCGCCAGGCTCCAACCTCTGCTCTCTGCAATGGTCCTTCTGCACCCCAGTCTCCAAACTCTGCTCTCTGTAACAGTCCTTCTGTACCGCAGTCTACAACCTCTTCTTTCTGTAACGGTCCTTCTGCACCCCAATTGCCAACCTCTTCTTTCTATAATAGTGCTTCTGTACCTCAGACTCCAACTTATGCTCTCTGTAACAGTCCATCTGCACCTCAGTCTGAAACCTCTGCTCTCTGCAACGATCCTTCTGTACTCCAGTCTTTGAACTGGGCTATCTGTAACAGACTTTCTGCACCCCAGTCTCCAACCTCTGCTCTATTTAAAACGCCTTCTTCACTCCAGTTTCCAAACTCTGCTCTCTGTAACAGGCCTTCTGCACTCGAGTCTCCAACCTCTTCTCTCTGCAACGATCTTTCTGCATCTCAGTTTCCAACCTCTACTCTATGCAACAGTTATTCTGCACCCCAGTCTCTAACCTGTGCTCTCTGTAAGATTCTTCTGCACCTCAGTCTCCAACCTCTGCTCTCTGTAACAGTCTATATGCACCCCAGTATCAAACTTCTGCTCTCTGTAACAATCTTAGGCACCTAAATCTCCAACTTCAGCTCTCTGCATCGGTCCTTCTGCACCCCAGTCTCCAATTCTGTTCTCTGCAAAAGTCCTTCTGCACCACAGTCTCCAAAGTCTGCTTTCTGTATCAGTTCTTCTGTACACCAGTCTCCAACCTCTGCTCTCTGTAACAGTCCTTCTGCAACCTAGTCTCCAACCTCTACTCTCTGCAACATTTCTTCTGCACTCCAGTCTCCAACCTGTGCTCTTTGTAACTGTCCTTCTGCACCCCAGGCTCCAACATCTGCTCTCTGTAAGTATCGTTATCACCATAGTCTCCAACCTCTTCTCTCCTCAACGATCATTCCGCACCTCAGTCTCCAACCTCTGCTCTCTGCAGCGATCATTCTGCACCCTAGTCGTCAACCACTGGTCTCTGTAACAGTACTTATGCAGCTCAATCTCCAACCTATGCTCTCTGTAAGATACTTCTGCACACCAGTCTACAACATCTGCTCTCTGCAATGATCTTTTAGAACCCCAGTCTCCAACCTCTGCTCCCTGTAACAGTCCTTCTGTTCAGCAGTCTCCAAACTCTGCTCTCTGGAACGGTCTTTATACACCCCAGTCTCCAACCTCTACTTTCGGTATTAGTCTTTCTGCACCCCAGTCTCCAAACTCTGCTCTCTGTAACAATTCTTCTGCACCTCAGTCTCCAAAATCTGCACTCTGCAAAAGTCCTCTGCACCCCAGTCTTCACCCTCTGCTCTCGGTAACAGTTCTTCTGCACCCAAATATCGAAACTCTGCTCTCTGTAACACTCCTTCTGCACTCCAGTCTCTACCCTGTGATCTCTGTAACAATTCGTATGGACATCAGTCTCCAACCTCTGCTCTCTACAATGTTTCTTCTGCACCTCAGTCTCCAAACTTTGCTCTCTGTAAAATCCTTCTGCAACCAATTCTCCAAACTCTGCTCTCTGTAACAGTTCTTCTGCACCCCAATCTCCAACTCTGCTCTCTGTAACAGGCCTTCTGCACCCTAGTCTTATACCTCTGCTCTCTTTAATAGGCCTTCTGCACCCAAGTCTTCAACCTCTGGTCTCTGCAACGATCCTTCTGCAACCCAGGATCCAACATCTGCTCTCTGCAACAGTACTTCTGCACCTCAGTCTCCAAATTCTGCTCTCTGCAACAATCCTTCAGCACCCCAGTCTTAAACCTCTGCTCTTGTAACACTTCTTCTGCACCTCTGTCTCCAAAATGCTCTCTGTAAGATCCTTCTGCATCCTAATCTCGAAACTATGCTATGTGTAACAGTCCTTCTGCACCCCAGTCTCAAAGCTCTGCTCTCTGCGACAGTCCTTCTGCACCCCAGTCTCCAACCTCTACTCTCTGTAAGATTCTTCTGCCCCACAGTCTCCAACCTCTGCTCTCTGTATCAGTCCTTCTGCATCCCGGTCTCTAAACTCTGCTCTCTGCAATATTTCTTCTGCACCCCAGTCTCCAAACTCTACTCTCTGTAAGATCCTTCTTATCCCCAGGCTCCAACATCTGCTCTCTGCATCAGTCCTTCTACATCCCAGTTTCCAAAATCTGCTCTCTGAAACAGTTCTTCTGAACCCCTGTCTCCAACCTCTGCTCTCTGTAACAGTTCTTCTGCAACCCATTCTCCAAACTCTGCTCTCTGTAGCACTCCTTCTGCACCCGAGTCTCCACCCTCTAATCTCTGTAAAAGTCCTTCTGCACCTCAATCTCCAACCTCAGCTCTCTGTGAGATCCTTCTGCAACCCATTCTCCAAACGCTGCTTACTGTAAAAGTCTTCTGCACCCCAGTCTTCAACCTCTGCTCTCTGTAGCAGGCCTTGTGCACCCCAGTCTCTAACCTGTGGACTCTGCAACTATCTTTCTGCACCCCAGTCTCCAAACTCTACTCTCTGTAACAGTCCTTCTGCACCTCAGGATCCAACATCTGCTCTCTGAAACAGTCCTTCTGCACCTCAGTCTGAAAACTCGGCTCTCTGCAAAAATCCTTCTGCACCAGAGTTTCCAAACTTTGCTCTCTATAACAGTACTTCTGAACCTCAGTCTACATAATGCTCTCTGTAAGATCCTTCTGCAACCCAGTCACGAAATTGTGCTATCTTTAACAGTCCTTCTGCACCTCAGTCTCCAAACTCTGCTCTCTGTAACAGGCCTTCTGCACCTCAGTCTCCAACTTTTGCTCTCTGTAACAATCCTTCTGCACCTCAGTTTCCAACCTCTGCTCTCTGCAACGGTTTTTCTGCACCCCAGTCTCCAAACACTTCTATCGGCTACAGTAATTCTGCACCCCAGCCTCCAAAATCTGCTCTCTGTATCAGTCCCTTTGCACCTCAGTCTCCAACCTCTGCTCTCTGCAGCAGTCCTTTTACTCCCCAGTAACCAAAATCTGCTCTGTGTAACGATCCTTCTGCACCATAGTTTCCAAACTCTGCTCTCTGCAACGATCCTTCTGCACCCCAGTATCCAACCTCTGCTCTCTGTATTAGTCCTTCTGCACCACAGTCTCCAAACTCTGCTCTCTGCATCAGTTCTTATGCACCCAAGTCTTCAAACTCTGCTATTTGCAACATATCTTCTGCACCCCAGTCTCCAAACTCACCTCTCTGTAACTGTCCTTCTGCAACTCAGTCTCCAACCTCTGCTCTCTGTAACAGTCCTTCTTCACCCCAGTCTCCAACATCTGCTTTCTGCAACGATACTTCTTCTACCCAGTCTTCAAACTCTGCTCACTGTAAAAGTCCTTTGTATCGCAGTCTCCAACCTCTTCTCTTTGTAAAGGTCAATCTGCACCCCAATTGCCAAACTCTGCTTTCTATAAAAATCCTTTACCAAATCATACTCCAACCTCTCCTCTCTGTAACAGTCCTTCTAAGCCTCAATCTGAAACCTCTGCTCTCTACATCCGTCCTACTACACCCCAGTCTCCAAACTGTGCTATCTGTAACAATCCTTCTGCACCCAAGTCTCCAACATCTGCTCTCTGTAACAGGTCTTCTGCAACCCAGTCTCCAAACTCTGCTCTCTGTAACAGTCCTTCTGCACCTCAGTCTCCAACCTCATCACTCTGCAACAAACCTTCTGCTCCCCAGTCTCCAACCTCTGCTCTCTGCAAGGATCATTCTGCATCCCAGTCTCCAAAGTCTGCTCTCTGTAACAGTCCTTCTACACCCCAGTCTCCAACCTCTGCTCTCTGCTACCATCCTTCTACATCCCAGTCTCCAACCTCTGCTCTCTGCAACATTTCTTCTGCACCCCAGTCTCCAACCTATGATTTCTGTAACTATCCTACTGCACCCTCATCTCCAAACTCTGCTCTCTGTAGCGATCCTTCTGCACCTCAGTCTCCACTTTCTGCTCTCTGTAACGATCTTTCTGCACCCCAGTCTCAAAACTCTGCTCTCTGCAACAGTCCTTCTGCACCCCATACTCCAAGCTCAGTTCTCTGAAACAATCCTTCTGCACATCAGTGTCCAAAATCTGTTCTCTGTAAAATTCTTCTGAACCTCAGTCTCCAACCTCTGCTGTCTGCAATGATCCTTCGGCACCACAGTCTCAAAACTCTGCTCTCTGTAACAGTCCTTCTGCACCCCAGTCTCCAACCTCTGCTCTCTGTAACTGGCCTTTTGCACCCCATTCTCCAACCTCTGCTTTCTGTCATAGGGCTTCTTCACCTCTGTCTACAACTCTGCTCTCTGCAACAGTCCGTCCGAACCCCAGTCTCCAATCTCTGCTTACTGTATCACTCCATCTGCACCACAATTCCTAACATTTGCTCTCTGTAGGAGTCTTTCTGCACCTCAGTCTACAAACTCTGCTTTCTGCAACAGTCCTTCTGCACCAAATCTCCAACCTCTGCCTCTGTAACAATCTTAATGTAACCCAGTCTCCAACCTCTGCTCTCTGCAACAGTTGTTCTGCACCCCAATGTGAACCTGTGCTCTCAGCTACAGTCCTTATACACCCCAGTGTCCAGCCTGTGCTCTCTGCAACAGTCCCTATGCAACCCCGTCTCCAACATCTGCTCTCTGTAACAATTTTTCTGCACCTCAGTCTTCAACTTCTGCTCTCTGCAACGGTCCTTCTGCACCTCAGTCTCCAAAAACTACTCTCTGTAAATGTACTTTTGAACCCCTTGTCAAAACTCTTCTGGCCGTAACAAGCCTTCTGCCCCCAGGTCCCCAACCTCTTTTCTTTATAACAATCCTTCTGCACCCCAGTATCAAAATTTTGCTCTCTACAACGAAACTTCTGCACCCTAGACTCCAAACTCTGCTATCAGTAACAGGCCTTTTGCACCCAAATCTGCCACCTCTACTCTCTGTAACAGTTTTTTTGTACCTCAGTCTCCAACTTCTGCTCTCTGCAACAGGCCTTTTGCATGTCAGTCTCCAAACTCAGCTCTCTGCATCGATCTTTCTGCACCTCAGTCTGGAAACTCTACTCTCTGTAACACTTCTTCTGAACCCCAGTCTCAAACTTCTGCTCTCTGCAAAGATCCTTCTGCACACCAGTCTCCAACATCTGCTCTCTGCAACAGTCCTTCTGCACCCAAGTCTCCAACCTCTGCTCTCTGCAATGATCCTTCTGCACCCCACCATCCAACATCTGCTCTATGCCACAGTCCTTCTGCACCCCTGTCTCGAACTTCTGCTCTCTTCAACAGTCCTACTGCAACTCAGTCTGAAAACTCTGTAATCTGCAACGATCCTTCTGCACCCAGTCTTCAAACTCTGCTCTCTGTTATAGTACCGTTGCACCTCAGTCTCAAAACTCTGCTCTCTGTGAGATCCTTCTGCAATCCTGTCTCCAAACTCTGCTCTTTGTAACAGTCCTTCTGCACCCCAGTCTCCTACCTCTGCTTTCTGCAACACTGCTTGTAAACCCCAGTCTCCAAACTGTGTTCTCTGCAACAGTCCTTCTGCACCCCAGGCTCCAACTTCTGTTCTCTGTAACAATCCTTCCTCACCTCAGTTACCAAACTCTGATCTCTGCAATGGTCCTTCTGCACCACAGTCTCCAACCTCTGCTCTCTGTAACAGTCCTGCTGCACCTCGGTCTACAACCTCTGCTTTTTGTAAGATCATTTTGCAACCTTGTCTAAAAACTCTGCTCTAAGTAGAAGTTCTTCTGCACCCCATTCACCAAACTCTGCTCTCTGTACCAGGCCTTCTGTCCCGCAGACTCCAACCTCTGCTTCCTGTAATGGTCCTTCTGCACCCCAGTCTCCAAACTCTGCTCTCGGTAACAATCCTTCTGCACCCCAGTCTCCAAACTCTGCTCTCTGCAATGATCCTTTTGCACCCCAGTCTCCAACATGTGATCTCTGAAAAAGTCCTTCTGCACCCCAGTCTTCAACATCTGCAGTCTGCAAAAGTCTACCTGAAGCTCAGTGTGAAAATTCTGCTCTCTGCAATGATCCTTGTGCACACCAGTCTCCCAAATCTGCTTTCTATAACAGTCCTTCTGCAACTCAGTCTCCAAAATCCGCTCTCTGTAAAAGTGATTCTGCACCCTAGCCTCCAACCTCTGCTCTCTGTAAGATCTATTTGCACCCCAGTTTCCAAATCTGCTCTCTGTAAAATTCCTTCTGCTCCCCAGAATCCAACCTCTGCTCTCTGTAACAGTCCTTCTGCTCACCAGTCTCCAACATCTGCTCTCTCTAACAGTCCTTCTGCTCCCCAGTCTCCAACTTCTGTTCTCTGTAACAGTCCTTCTGTACCACAGTCCTCAACCTCTGCTGTCTGCAATGATCCTTCTGCACCCCAGTCTCCAAACTCTCCTTTCTGGATCATTCCTTCTGCACAACAGTTTCCAACCTCTTCTCTCTGTAACATTCTTTCTGCACCTCTGTCTCCTGTATCTGTCTTTCTGTATCAGTTGATTTGCAGCACCGTCTCCAAACTCTTCCCTCTCTAACAGTCCTTCTGCAACTCAGTCTGCAACCTCTGTTCTCTGCAACAGTCCTTCTGCACCCCAGTCTCCATCCTCTACTCTCTGCAACAGTCTTTTTGCACCCCATTCTCCAACATCTGCTCTCTGCAACAGTAATTCTCCACCCCAGTCTCCAAACTCTACTCTCTGTAACAGTCCATCTGTACTGCATTCTCCAAACACTGCTCTCGGTTTCTGCACCTCAGTCTCGAATTTCTGCTCTTTGTAACAGGCCTTCTGCACCCCAGTCTCCAACAGCTTTCCTCTGTAACAGTTCTTCTGCACCCCAATCTCCAAACTCTGCTGTCTGCAACACTACTTCTGCTGCCCAGTCTCCTTTGTCTGCTCTCTGAAAGAATCCTTCTGCATCCCAGTCTCCAACCTCTCCTCTCAGTAAAAGTCCTTCTGCACCTCAGTCTGCAACATCTGCTCTCTGTAACGATCCTTCATCACCTCAGTCTCCAAATTCTGCTCTCTGTAACAGGCCTTCTCCACCCCAATCTCCAACCTCTGCTCTCTGCTACAGTCCTCCTGCACCCAAGTCTCCAACCTCTGCCCTCTGTAACAGTTCTCTGGCACCCCAGTTTCCTCACTCTGCTCTCTGCAACGATCCTTCTGCACCCAAGTCTCCAAACTCTACCCTCTGTAACAGTTCTCCGGCTCTCTCTCTGCACTCTCTCTCCACTCTGCTCTCTGCAAAGATCCTTTTGCACCAAGTCTTCAAACTGTGCTCTCTGCAACAGTCCTTCTGCATCCGAGTTTTCAAACTCTTCTCTCTGTAAGATCCTTCTGCACCCATTTCCAAGTTCTTCTCTCTGTAACATTGCTTCTGCACCCCAGTCTCCAAACTCTGCTCTCCGCAATGGTCCCTCTGCACCCCAGTCTCCAACCTCTGTTCTCTACAACAGTTCGTCTGTACAAGAGTCTTTAACATCTATTCTCTGTAAGGGTCCTTCTTCACCACAGTCTCCAACCTCTGCTTTCTGTATCAGTCCTTCTGCAACACAGTCTCCAAACTCTGCTCTCTGTAAAAGACTTCTACACCTCACTTTTCAACATCTTCTCTCTGCAACAGTTTTTCTGCACCCCAGTCTTCAACCTTGCTCTCTGCCACAGTCCTACTCCACCCCAGTCCAGTCTCCAACCTCCGCTCTCCGCAACAGTCCTTCTGCACCCCAGTCTCCAAAGTATGCTTTCTGTAAGATAATTCTGCACACCTGTCTCTAACCTCTGATCTCTGTAACAGTCCTTCTGTTCAACAGTCTCCAACTTCTGCTCTCTGTAAGGGTCCTTCTGCACCTCAGTCTCCAAACTCTACTCTCTGCAACACTCTTTCTGCACCCCAGTCTCCGAACTGATTTCTGCAACAGTTTTTCTGCTCCTCAGTCTTCAAACATTGCTCTCTGTATAAGTCCTACTGCACCCCTGTCTCCTAACTGTGCTCTCTGTAAAAGTCCTTTCTCATGACAGTCTCCAACCTCTGCTGTCTCTAAGGATCCTTCTGCACACATGACTCAAACATCTGCTCTCTGCAACGATCCTTCTGCACCAGAGTCTCCAACGTCTGCACTCAGAAACAGTCTTTTTACACCTCAGTCTCCAACCTCTGCTCACTGCAACAGTCCTTTTTCATCTCAGTCTCCAAACTCAGCTCTCGGCATTGATCCTTCTCCACCTCAGTCTCGAACCTCTACTCTCTGTAACAGTTCTTCTGCACTCCAGTCTCAAACCTCTGCTGTCTGCAAAGATCCTTCTGCACCCCAGTATCCAACATCTGCTCAACGCAACAGTCCTTCTGCACACCTGTCTCCAACACTTGCTCTCTGCAAAAGTCCTTCTTCACCTCCTTCTGAAAACTCTGTTATCTGCAATGATCCTTCTGCACCCTAGTCTCCAAACTCTGCTCTCTGTAATAGTCCCATTGCACCTCAGTCTCTAACCTCTGCTCTGGGTAAAATCCTTCTGCAACCCTGTCTCCAAACTCTGCTCTCTGTAACAGTCCTTCTGCACCCCAGTCTAAAAATTCTGCTCTCTGCAACAGTCCTTGTAAACCCCAGTCTCCAAACTCTGCTCTCTGCAACAGTCCTTCTGCACCCCAGGCTCCAAATTCTGTTCTCTGTAACAATCCTTCTGCACCCCAGTCTCCAAACTCTGCTCTCTACAACAATCCTTTTGCACACCAGTCTCTAACCTCTGCTCGCTGCAAAAGTTCTTCTGCACCCCAGTCTCCAACATCTGCTCCCTGCAACAGTCCTTCTGCACCTCAGTCTGACAACTCTGCTCCCTGCAATGATTTTTGTGCACCCTCGTCTCCAAATTCTGCTTTCTGTAACAGTCTTTCTGCAACTTAGTCTCCAACCTCTGCTCTCTGTAAGACCCTTCTGCACCCCAGTTTCCAAACTCGGGTCTCTGTAAAATTCCTTCTGCTCCCTAGTCTCCAAAGTCTGCTCTCTGTAACACTCTTTCTGCTCCACTGTATTCAACCTCTGCTCTCTGTAAGGGTCCTTCTGCACCCCAGTCTCCAACATCTGCTACCTGCAACAGTCCTTCTGCACCTCAGTCTGATAACTCTGCTCTCTGCAATGATTTTTGTGCACCCCAGTCTCCAAACTCTGCTTTCTGTAACAGTCTTTCTGCAACTTAGTCTTCACCCTCTGCTCTCTGTAACAATCCTTATGCACCCCAGTCTCCAAACTCTGATCTCTACAACAATCCTTTGAACACCAGTATCCAAAATCTGCTATCTGCAAAAGTCCATCTACACCCCAGTCTCCAACATCTGCTCCATGCAACAGTCCTTTTGCACCTCAGTCTGAAAACTCTGCTCTCTGCCACGATTTTTGTGCACCCCAGTCTCCAAACTCTGCTTTCTGTAACAGTCTTTCTGCACCTCAGTCTCCAACCTCTGCTTTCTGTAAGACCCTTCTGCACTCCAGTTTCCAAACGCTGCTCTCTGTAATAGTCCTGCTCCCAAGTCTCCAACCTCTGCTCTCTTAAACAGTCCTTCTGCTCCGCAGTCTCCAACCTCTGCTCACTGTAACAGTCATTCTGTCCCGCAGTCTCCAACCTGTGCTCTTTGTAAGGGTTTTTCTGCACCCCAGTATCAAACCTCTGCTCTCTGTAACAACCCTTCTGCACCCCAGTGTCCAACCTCTGCTCTCTTCAATGATTTTTTTGCACCCCAGTCTCCAACCTCTGCTCTCTGAAAAAGTCTTTCTGCACCCCAGTCTCCAACATCTGCTCTCTGCAACAGTCCTCCCGAACCTCAGTCTTATATCTCTGCTCTCTGCCACGATCCTTGTGCACCCCAGTCTCCCATCTCTTCTTTCTGTAACAGTCCTTCTGCACCTCAGTCTCTAAAATCTGCTCTCTGTAACAGTGATTCTGCACCCCAGCCTCCAACCTCTGCTCTCTATAAGATCCTTTCGCACCCCATTTTCCAAATCTGCTCTCTGTAACATTCCTTCTGCTCCCCAGAATCCAACCTCTGCTCTCTCTAACAGACCTTCTGCTCCCCAGTCTACAACCTCTGCTCTCTGTAACAGCTCTTCTGCTTCCCAGTCTCCAAACTCTGCTCTCTGTAACAGTCCTTCTGTATTGCAGTCCCCAACCTCTGATCTCTGTAACGGTCCTTCTGCACCCCAGTCTCCAAACTCTTTTTTCTGTATCATTCCTTCTGCACCACAGTTTCCAAACTCTGCTCTCTGTAACAGTTCTTCTGCACCTCAGTCTCCAACCTCTGCTCTCTGCAACAGTTCTTCTTCATCCCAGTCTTTAACATCTACTCTCTGAATCAGTCCTTCTGCATCCCATTCTCCAACCTCTGCTCTCTGAGACAGTCCTTCTGTACCCTGGTCTCCAACCTCTGCTCTCTGTAACAGTCGTCCTGTAGTGCAGTCTCCAGAATCTGCTCTCTGTAACAGCCCTTCTGTTCCCCAGTCTTCAACCTCTGCTTTCTGTATCAGTCCTTCTGCACCCCAGTCTCCAAACTCATCTCTCTGTAACAGTTCTTCTGGACCTCAGTCACCAACATCTGCTCTCTGCAACAGTCCTTCTGCACCCAAGTCTCAAACCTCTGCTTTCTGCAACAGTCATTCTACACGCCAGTCACCAAACTCTACGATCTGCAACAGTCCTCTGCACCCCAGTCTCCAACCTCTGTTCTCTTTAACAATCCTTCTGCAACTCAGTTTCAAAACTCTGCTCTCCACAAGGGTCCTTCTATGCCTCAGTCTCTAAACTCTACTCTCTGTAACAGTCCTTCTGCAACTCAGTCTCCAACATCTGCTCTCTGTAAGATCCTCCTGCAACCCAGTTTGTAAACTCTGCTCTCTGTAACAGTTATTCTGCATTCCTTGTCCAAGCGCTGTTTTTGTAACAGTCCTTTTGCACGCCGGTCTCAAACCTCTGCTTGCTACAACGATCCTTCTGCACCCAAGTCTACAACCTCTGCTCTCTGCAACAGTCTTTCTGCACCCCAGTCTCCAATATCTGCTCTCTGCAAAAGTCCTTCTGCACCTCAGTCTGAAAACTATGTTCACTGCAATGATATTCTGCACCCCAGTCTCCAAACTCGGCTCTCGGTAACAGTCCTGCTGCACCACAGTCTTCAGACTCTGCTCTCTGTAAGATCCTTCTGCAACCCTGTCTCCAAACTCTGCTGTCTGTAACAGTCCTTATGCACCCCAGTCTCCAACCTCTGCTCTGTGTATCAGGCCTTTTGCACCCCATTCTTCAAACTCTGCTCTCTGCAACAGTCCTTCTCCACCGGAGTCTCCAAACTCTGCTTTATGTATCGGTCCATCTGCACCCCAATCTCCAAACTCTGCTCTCTGTAACAGTCCTTCTGCACCTCAGTCTACAAACTCTGCTCTCCGCAACAGTCCTTCTGCACCTAAGTCTCCAAACTCTGCCTCTGTAACAGTCCTACTGAAAGGCAGTCTCGAAACTCTACTCTCTGCAACAGTGCTTCTGCACCAAAATCTCAAACCTGTGCTCTCGGCAACAGTCTTTCTACACCCCATGTCCAAACTCTGCTCTCTGTAACTGGCCGTCTGAAACCCAGTCTCCAACCTCTGCTCTCTGGAACTGTCCTTCTGCACTCCAGTCTCCAAACTCTTCTCTCTGCAAAAGTCCTTCTGCACCCCAGTCTCAAACCTCTGCTCTCTGCAACAGTCCTTCTGCACCCCAGTCTCCAAACACTGCTCTCTGCAACGATCCTTCTGGACCAAAGTCTCCAACCTCTGCTCTCTGGAAAAGTCCTTCTGCACTCCAGCCTCCAAATTCTGCTCTCTGTAACGGTCTTTCTGCACCCCAGAATCCAATCTCTGCTTTCAATGTCAGTCCTTCTTCATGCCAATCTCCAACTTCTGCTCTTTCTAAGAATCCTTCTGCACCTAAGTCTCCAATCTCTGCTCTCTGCAACAGTCCTTCTGCACCCCAGTCTCCAAACTCTGCTCTCTGCAACTGTCCTTCTGTACTGCAGTCTCCAACATTTGCTCTTTGTAACTGTCTTTCTGCACCCCAGACTCCAATCTCTGCTTTCTGTATCAGTTTTTCTTCACCCAGTTTTCAACTTGTGCTCTCTCTAAGAGTCCTTTTGCACCAAAGTCTCCAACCTCTTCTCTCTGCAACAGTCCTTATTCACTCCAGTCTCCAACCTCTGCTCTCCGCAACAGTCCTTTTGCACCCCAGTCTCCATGTTTGATCTCTGCAACAGTACATCTGCACCACAGTCTCCAACGTCTGCTCTCTGTAAGATCCTTCTGCACCCCAGTTACCAAAATCAGGTCTCTGTAACATACCTTTCCACCCCAGTCTTTAACCTCTGCTTTTTGCAAGTGTCCTGTGTCACTCTAGTCTCCAACCTCTGTCCTCTGCAACAGTCCTTCTGCTAACCAGTCTTTAACATCTGCTCTCTGTAACAGTTTTTCAGTACTGCAGTCTCCAACCTCTGCTATCCATAACTTGTCCTTCTTCACCCCAGTCTCCAAACTCTACTTTCTGTATCAGTCCTTCTGAACCCCAGTCTAGAACCTCTGCTCTTTGTATCTATCCTTCTGTACCTGAGACTCCAACCTGTGCACTCTGTAACATTAATTCTGCACCCGAGTCTCCAAGCTCTGCTCTCTGGTGGAGACCAGCTCCAACAGGGGGTCTCAGGAGAGGAATGGATGGTGAGGAGTCGGCGAAAGAGGGGGTGGAGAAACAACACAGACACCAAAGTGAAGGTGTTGATCCCAATCTTTACTTGTGAAGTTGATCATATATACTTTTCATTTTGGCAGGCTTACAGTACTTTGTGGTTACAAAACAGGAATCATTATTCAAACAAAACAAAATATTACATAGCTACAATTAGAATAGAAGAATGTATCTTGGCTTATGCATAAGCAAGCATTTGTACTTTCAGTTCGCGTTTTGCTTTGAGCAGTTCCTGCTTAGTTAACTTTTAATAATAGTTACAAATGTCCCAAACTATTGGCCTATACCTTGACTATTCTTTCTTGACTTACTGACTGGAACCGGTGCCATGGTTACGGCAAGTAGTTGACTTGTTATTACTTTTAATCAAACAGAAGTAAGAGCACAAACCATTGTGCACAGGAAGAAGAACAAGTTGCCCAGTACTAAGCACTAATCTATCTTCTTAACATTAATTTTTCTTCTCTAGATTTTAATTTAATTTCTCAAAAACTTCCCTGACAGGAATACAGGGAGTTTTTCTTTAGACATTAACAATTTACATTCCATAGCTGAATCATTGCATTTAGAGCAAACAGATCTATGCTTTAGAAGTAGTTGCATTAATTGGGAAAGTCATGATTTTTCCTTCATACTTAATGGTCATATGAGAAATCAAAACTATACTTATTAAAGGAATACAAAAACAAATCAGCCCATTCCCAGAAACATACTGCGCTCCTCCAGAGGATGGACGCCTTGCGCCATCCACCTCAGTAGGGCCTTGCCATTGCCTGAGTCAGGGGAGGGGCACAGCATTTCCCCCTTTTTTATTTTTTAATTTGAGATGTTATATTTGGACGGAGATGCTTCTGATTGATTTCCAGACAAGTCTGAAGAGGACTGGAAGAATGAGACAAACAAGAACAATGAATAAAAAGCCAAAACCAATATTAATCATATATGACCACCAAGTACTATTGGAAATAGTTTTTTGTACATTTTTGTATAAGTCTGCAGCAAGGTCAGCTGTAGAGTCAGTAGATAAATAAGCCTTACTTATATATTTTACTTGTTGTTGTAAATCTTGTATATTGGGGCCTATTTCAGTTTTATTCCAAATCCCTAATAAATGAGTTTGTACTTGATTCCATCCATATTTAGTTTGATTATATTTTAAGGGAGTAACACAGATCCATTTGAAATTAGCATGACATTTGGTTGTCATTTGAGTTTTTATATTTTGAATCTGGTTTCCTACATATAATAAAGCTTCCTCTAAGGCATTAATTCTGGCCTCCAATTTCTTATCTATTTTTTCTTGAATACCCAATGCTAATGAAACATTATGAGATAAATCATTAACATGATGAGCAGTATGAATTTCTTTAACTAAAGCTGTAGTAGATAAAGCTAAAGAAGTAATAATTCCTATTAATGCTGTAATTCCTAAAATTAATGTTGCAACAAATCGCTTAGGTCTAATTAATTCATTAAATTTTTTAAGAATTTGTGACCCTTCATCATCATACCAATCATCATAAAGAAGGACAGGAATCATTACATAGGAAGGCTGATGTATAATTATAAAAGTAGTATAGTTTTTTGAAAGATTAGCATGTATACAATTAGTTAACATACATTGATCACAGGAAATAGAATAAACACTATTGTTATGATAAATTTTCAAGGTATTATTATTACCTACTAAAATAGCATGAGGAGCATTAATGCAAGCACGAATATTGAAAGGTTCTGGAGTTTTACCAGGTCTGGTTAAAAGAACCATATTAGTAGCTGCAATTAATCTAAAGAGATCTGGGAAGTATGAAACCTTTCCATTAGGGAGCTCACTCTGAAATATGGGAGTGACCCAACCAGGTGAGAACCATCTATGAATAGGAAAACTTGTATACATTCCTTCAGTATGATTAAATTTTTGAAACTTAGTCTTAAAATAATTTTTATAATCAAAATGAGGGGCAGAAGCAGACCAATCATAGATCTTAACATCTGAAGACTTAGGCTGAAAGACTTGTGCCCTTTGCATAAATCCACATTGAAACCAATGAGGAAACTCTTCCCAAGGATCAATCATATTATTCCAATAAAAATCTTTTTTGTTATTCTTTAATTCACATGGATCAATGGCTTCAGGTAATGTCTTATTAACATAGGTTTCATTAACTATATAATATCCTAAAGAAACCATTTCGAGGAGCCAAAGGCTCCTCTTTTTATTATCCATGTTTGGGAAGCCAGGAGGGCAATCAGTAAAATATTGTCTATAATTAATAGGCATACATCCTTGAGGGATGAATTTATTATCAGTAGCAAAGCAAATAGGAGTCTCTTCTATTAAACCCTTGAAATTAATATTATAGGACATCTTATGAGGAATAAGGGAATCAGAAATCCCTCCTAACAAATCAGGATTATCAGTAAACACCTTAATATTAAGTTTTCCCCAATCAGTTACTCTTAAAAGAGGAGGATCAGGAAAATAAGCCCAATAAGATTGATTAGCAGAAATCAGTGATACCTGACAGGATAAGAGTGCTAGCATAGCAAGAAACACTTTTTCAGGAGAGGCAGAGGCACCTTGGATAACAACCAAGTTTTGTGCCTGACTGGTCAGATGTTTGATTTTACCCCAGGAAGGTAATTTTGATGTCAATGTTGTTCGTGCCTGTCGAGGGGAATGAAGGTGAAGATTAGTCGTGTCCTCGGCAAGTTCTTCATCCTGGGTCGATGACATCCTTGGGTATGGCTTGGGGAGGATCCTTCGCCTGCGATATGGGTGAGACATAATGTCTGATGAGTCGATCTGGAATCCACAAAGGTGAAGTAGCGTCCTGTGGAAACACACAAGCATATCCTCTCCCCAATGTTAAAAAAATATCAGGTCCTTTCCACTGTCCAGTAAGAAGATCTTTCCATTTAACTAAAGGTTTTTGAGTTACTGTTTGCTCAGACCAATGACGTTGCATTGGAGTTAATTTAGAATCATTTACATTTAAATGATTAATGACAAATAGAGCATGTTGAAGAATTTGATGAGGAGAGCTATAATGTAGTTCCCCCTCTTTTAATTTATTAATTTGAGATTTTAAGGTCTGATGAGCTCTTTCCACTATGGCTTGTCCTTGTGGGTTATAGGGGATGTCTGTGGAATGAACTATGTTAAGTGTCTGACACAGGTGTTTAAAGGATTTTGAAATATAAGCAGGAGCATTGTCTGTCTTAATATGAAGAGGTAATCCCATATATGCAAAGGAGGCAAAAAGATGTTGGGCAATATCCTTATAAGCTTCTCCAGTACGGGCTGTAGCAAAAATAACATGTGAGAAAGTATCCACACAAACATGAACAAATGATAACTTTCCAAACTCTTGAATATGAGTAACATCCATTTGCCACAATTTGTTGGGTAATAAACCCCTAGGGTTGAAACCCATCTGTGGAGAAGGAAAGTGAGTAGGACAGATTTGACATTGTTTAACAATTTGTCTAGCTTGTTCTTTAGTTATATGAAACTGTGCTCTAAGAGCAGCAGAATTTTGATGATGTAATTGATGATCTTTAGTAGCTTGTTCAATAACGTTATAAACAGTCCTAGTTAATAAGTCAGCTTTAGCATTTCCTGCCACTAAAGGTCCAGGTAAGTTAGAATGTCCTCTAATATGTCCAATAAAAAATTTATAGGATCTCTGTAATATTAATTTTTGTAACTTTTGTAATATATTAACAATTGATGAATGAGAGGACAAAGAAGATGTTTCTATGGCTGGAAAGAGATTAACTATATATTGGGAATCAGTATAAAGATTAAAAGGCTGTGTAACCTTTTCAAAAGCAGTTATAATAGCAATTAATTCCGTCCTTTGAGCAGAGGTTTCAGTTGTTTGTTGGATTATTGGCTCTTGGTCATCTATAATAGTAACACCTATTCCATTAGAGGATCCATCTGTAAAAATTAGAGAAGCCTGATCGAGGGGCACATGAGAAAAGTTTTTAGGAAAAATAGTATTTGCCTTAGTCATAAAATGTAGTAATGGGTGGTTAGGCAAATGAAACAATATTTCTCCATAGAATCCCTGTAATGCTATAGGCCATTCATCATTAACATTTAATAAGAAATCTAATTGTTCCTTTTTATATGGAATAATAACGGAAGATGGATCTCGTCCAAAGAGCTCTCTACTTCGAAGTCTACCTTTACAAATTAATGATGACACCTGGGTGGGATATGAAATATTAATCTTTTTTTGGAGTAGAAGGCAAATGAATCCATTCTAAAGGATCATCTTGCCATAGGCATCCAGTAGGAGTGTGTGAAGTCTGTAAGATTATTAACATCCAGGGCTTATTATAGTCTATTTGTTGTAAATAATGATCTGAAATAGCCTTCTCCACCTTAAATAAAGCCTTCTTTCCCTCAGGAGATAATTGTGTAGGTGAATTTGGATTTGAATCTCCCTGTAAAATTTCAAATAAAGGTTTAAGGTCAGCAGTGGTTAATTTTAAGTAAGGCCTAATCCAATTAATATCCCCAAGAAGTTTTTGAAAATCATTTAAAGTACGCAAAGAATCAACCCTAATCTGTATTTTTTGAGAAGTTATATTGTTGGAATTAATCAATCTTCCAAGGTAAGAAAAAGAAGCCTGAGTTTGAATTTTATCAGGAGCAATTTTTAATCCCCAGTCTTGTAAACTTGTAATCATAAAATTAAGCATTTGTTGGAGTATCAAATAATCAGCATGAGCTAATAAAATATCATCCATATAATGAATTATGTATCCAGATGGAAACTTATTTCTCGTGGAGACTAAGGATGCATCAACAAATTTTTGAAATAAGGTGGGGCTATTTTTAATTCCCTGAGGCAAAACTTTCCATTGAAATCTTTGATATGGTCTTTGTAAATTTGGGAAAGGCAGACTAAAAGCAAAACCTTTACAATCCTGTTTGGATAAAGGAACTGCAAAGAAGCAATCTTATAAGTCTATCACCACTATGTTACTATCTTTAGGTATAGCAGTAGGAGATGGAAGACCCAGTTGTAAGGCTCCCATAGTTTCCATAGTTTTATTTAAAGCTCTAAGGAGGCTCTGGAGACACAGAAACTAACAAATTTGGTGGCCAATCAGAGTTATGATATCGAGCTGCAGCCTCCTCTAAGTCCTCCTGATCTTGAGGAGAAAGTTGTTTGTCCTCCTCTTCATCCCCTTGTTCATCATCAGATTGAGACTGTTTTTGAGGAGATGTAGTTTTATAAAATCTAGATGTAGCAGCAGCCTCAATTAAGGGGGTTTGTTCAGAGTCAGTCACTTGACGAGCCAAACAAACTGCCTCATGGGTCGGATCCAAAGCATCTTTAAAAACATTCCATAATGCAAAAGCATCTACAGGAATCTTTTCTGGCCCATGATGATCATAATAAACCTTCATCTCTTTACCTAGCTTTTTCCATGTTTCTAAATTCAAGGTTCCTTCCTCAGGGAACCAAGGAGAGCATTCTTGAATAAAATTAAAAAAATGTCTTAACTGCTTAGAAGAAACTGAAATGCCCCGTTTATGGAGCATATGCTTAGCTATATCAATAAAGAGTCCTCTTTCTTTAGACTCTTTATGGCCCATGACTTCTCAAAATAAGTTCTCTGATTACTTACCCTTCACTTACTTAGCACCTTGCTAAGGGGTCTGCAGTACCCTAGGTAAGATCCTATCCTCACCCGATAACTTCACAATGAAATGAATGCATCAGACTTACGGATTACCGATCGTCCCTGTTCCGGCGCCAGATGTCGGAGACCAGCTCCAGCAGGGGGTCTCAGGAGACGAACGGATGGTGAGGAGTCGGCGAAAGAGGGGGTGGAGAAACAACACAGACACCAAAGTGAAGGTGTTGATCCCAATCTTTACTTGTGAAGTTGATCATATATACTTTTCATTTTGGCAGGCTTACAGTACTTTGTGGTTACAAAACAGGAATCATTATTCAAACAAAACAAAATATTACATAGCTACAATTAGAATAGAAGAATGTATCTTGGCTTATGCATAAGCAAGCATTTGTACTTTCAGTTCGCGTTTTGCTTTGAGCAGTTCCTGCTTAGTTAACTTTTAATAATAGTTACAAATGTCCCAAACTATTGGCCTATACCTTGACTATTCTTTCTTGACTTACTGACTGGAACCGGTGCCATGGTTACGGCAAGTAGTTGACTTGTTATTACTTTTAATCAAACAGAAGTAAGAGCACAAACCATTGTGCACAGGAAGAAGAACAAGTTGCCCAGTACTAAGCACTAATCTATCTTCTTAACATTAATTTTTCTTCTCTAGATTTTAATTTAATTTCTCAAAAACTTCCCTGACAGGAATACAGGGAGTTTTTCTTTAGACATTAACAATTTACATTCCATAGCTGAATCATTGCATTTAGAGCAAACAGATCTATGCTTTAGAAGTAGTTGCATTAATTGGGAAAGTCATGATTTTTCCTTCATACTTAATGGTCATATGAGAAATCAAAACTATACTTATTAAAGGAATACAAAAACAAATCAGCCCATTCCCAGAAACATACTGCGCTCCTCCAGAGGATGGACGCCTTGCGCCATCCACCTCAGTAGGGCCTTGCCATTGCCTGAGTCAGGGGAGGGGCGCAGCAGCTCTCAGTAATAGTTTTTCTATATCGAAGTCTCAAAACTCTGGTCTCTTTAACTGTCCTTCTGCACCCCAATTTCCAAACTCTGCTTTCTATAACAGTGCTTCTGCACCTTAGTCTCCAAACTCTGCTTTCTGTAACAGTCCTTCTACACCTCAGTCTCCAACCTCTACTCTCTGTAACAGTCCTTCTGCACCTCAGTCTGACACTTCTGCTCTCTGCACGATCCTTCTGCACCCCAGTCTCTTACCACTGCTCTCTGTAACAGTCCACCTGCACCTCAGTCCCCAACCTCTGCTCTCTGTAAGATCCTTCAGCAACCCAGTCTCCAAACTCTCCTCTTCGTAACAGGCCTTCTTCACGTCAGTCTCCAAACACTGCTCTCTGTAGCAGGCCTTCTGCACCCCAGTCTCCAATTGCTGCTCTCTGCAACGATCCTTCTGCACTCCAGTCTCCAACCTCTGCTCTCTGCAATGATCCTACTGCGCCCCAGTCTCCAACCTCTGATCTCTGCAATAGTCCTTCTGCACCTCAGTCTTCAACCTCTGCTCTCTGTAAGATCCTTCTGCAGCCCTATATCTAAACTCTGCTCTCTGTAACAGTTCTTCTGCACCCAAGTCTCCAAACTCTGCTCTCTGTAACAGGACTTCCGCACCTCAATCTCCAACTTCTGCTCTCTACAACAGTCCTTCTGCACCCCAGTCTCCAACCTCTGCTCTCTACAACAGTCCTTCTGCACCCTAGTTACAAACATCTGCTCTCTGCAACAGACCTTCCGCACCACAGTCTCCAACATCTGCTCTCTGCAACAGTTCTTCTGCACCTCAGTCTTCAAACTCTGCTCTCTGCAACAAACTTTCTGCACCCCAGTCTCCTACGTCTGCTCTCTGTAAAAGTCCTTCTGCACCTCAGTCTCCCAACTCTGCTCTCTCGTTATGATCCTTCTACAGCACAGTCTTTAAACTCTGCACTCTGTAACAGTCCTTCTGCTAAACAGTCTCCAAGCTCTGCTCTCCTTAATAGGACTTCTGCACCCCAGTCTTCAAACTCTGCTCTCTGTAACAGACCTTCTGTACCGCAGTCTCCAACCTCTGCTCTCGGTAACACTCCTTTGCACCCCAGTCTCCAACCTCTGATTTCTGTATCAGTCCTTCTGCACCTCAGTCTCCAACCTCTGTGCTCTGCAAAAGTCTTTCTGCACCCCAGTATATAAATTCTGCTCTCTGCAACAGTCCTTCTGCACCCCAATCTTCAACATATGCTCTCTGCAGCAGTCCTTCTCCACGCCAGTCTTCAATCTCTGCTCTCAGTAACAGTCTTTCTGTACTGTAGTCTCCAAGCTGTGCTCTTATTAACGGCCTTTCTGCACCAAAGTCTCCAACCTCTGCTCTGTGTATCAGTCATTCTGCAGCCAGTCTCCAACATCTACTCTCTGTAACAGTCCTGCTGCACATAAGTCTCCAACCTCTGCTTTCTGCAACAGTCCTTCGACACCCCAGTCTCCAACCTCTGCTCTCAGCAACAGTCCTTCTACACCGCAGTCTCCACCCTCTGATCTCTTCAACAGTCTTTCTGCACCCCAGTCTCCAACTTCTGTTCTCTGTAATAATTTCTCTGCACCTCAGTCCCCAAACTCTGCTCTCTGCAATCGTCCTTCTGCACCCCATTCTCCAACTTCTCCTCTCTGTAACAATTGTTTTGCACCCCAGTCTCGAACCTCTGTTCTCTGCAACTATACTTTTACAACCCAGTCTCCAACCTCAGCTCTCTGCAAAAGTCTTTCTGCACCCCAGTCTCCAACATCTGCTCTCTGAAACAGTCCTTCTTCACTTCAGTCTGAAAACTCTGCTCTGTGCAATGATCCTTCTGCACCCAAGTCTACAAACTCTGCTTTCTGTAACAGTCCTTCTTCATCTCACCTCTCAACAGTCCTTCTGTACTTCATCCTACCTCTCAACAGTTTTTCTGTACTGCAGTCTCCAAGCTCTGCTCTCGGCAACGGTCCTTCTGCACCCCATTCTCCAAACTCTGTTGTCTGCAATAGTCCTTCAGCACCTTCGTCTCCAAAATATACTCCCTCCAACAATCCTTCTGCACCTTACTCTCCGAATTCTGCTCTCTGCAACAGTTCTTCTGCACCCCAGTCTCCAACATCTACTCTCTGAAACAGTCCTTCTCCACCCCAGTCTCCAATCTCTGCTCTCTGTAACATTCCTTCTGTACTGCTATCTCCAACCTCTGCTCTCTGTAAGGATCATTCTGCACCCCAGTCTCCAACTTCTACTTTCTGTATTAGTCCTTCTGCACCCCAGTCTCCAACCTCTACTCTCTGTAACAGTCCTTCTGTACCTCAGTCTCCAAACTCTGCTCTCTGTAAAAGTTTTTCTGCACCCCAGACTCCAACATCTGCTGCCTGCAAAAGTTTTTGTATACCCCAGTCTCCAACCTCTGCTATCTGCAGCAGTCCTTCTGAACCCCAGTCTCCAACCTCTGCTCTCTGTAACAATCCGTGTGTACCTCAGTCTCCAACCTCTACTCTCTGTAACAGTCCTTCTGCATCTCAGTCTCCAAACTTTGCTCTCTGTAACAGTCCTTCAGAACCGCTGTCTCAAATTCTTGTCTCTGCAACAGTCCTTCAACACCCCAGTATCCAACCTCTGCTATCTGCAACAGTCCTTCTGGAGCTCAGTCTGAAACTCTGCTCTCTGCAACGATCCTTTTTCACCTCAGTTCCCAAACTCTGATCTCTGCAATGGTCCTACTGAACCCAAGTATCCAACCTCTGCTCTCTGTAACAATCCTTCTAGACCCTAGTCTCCAACATCTGCTCTCTGAAAAAGTCCTTCTGCACCCCAGTCTCCAACATCTGCTCTCTGCAACAGTCGTTCTGCACCTCAGTCTAAAAACTCTGCTCTCTGAAACGATCCTTGTGCACCCCAGTCTCCAAACTATGCATTCTGAAACAGTCCTTCTCCACGCCAGTCTCCAAACTCTGCTCCCTGTAACAATCCTCCTGTAGTGTAGTCTCCAAAATCTGCTCTCTGTAACGCTCCTTCTGCACCCCAGTCTTAAACTCTGCTTTCTGTATCAGTCCATCTGCACCCCAGTCTCCAAACTCTGCTCTCTGTAACAGTCCTTCTGCACCTCAGTCTCCAAAGTCTGCTTTCTGCAAAAGTCCTTCTGCACCAAAGTCTCAAACCTCTGCTCCGTGCAACAGTCCTTCTGCATCCCTTCTCCAAACTCTGTTCTCTGTAAAAGTCCTTCTGCACACCAGTCTCAATACTCGGCTCTCCACAACAATTCTTCTGCACCACAGTCTCCTTCCTCGGCTCCATGCAACAGTCCTTCTCCAAACCAGTCTTTAAACTCTGCTCTATGTAACTGTCCTCCTGTAGTGCACTCTCTAAAATCTGCTCTGTGTAACGGTCCTTCTGCACCCCAGTCTCCAATCTCTGCTCTTTGTAACAGTCCTTCTGCACTCCAGTCTCCAAACTCTGCTCTCTGCGACGAACCTTCTGGACTCCAGTCTCTAAAGTCTGGTCTCTGCAACAGTCCTTCTGCACCACAGTCTCCAGCCTCTGCTCTCTGTAAGATCCTTCTGCACTCCAGTTTCCAAACTCTGCTCTCCGTAACATTTCTTATTCACCCCAGTCAACTACCTCTGTCCTCTGCAACAGTCCTTTGCTCCCCTGTCTCTGAGATCTGTTCTCTGTAACAGACATTATGTACCGAAGTTTCCAACCTCTGCTCTCTGCAATGGTCCTTCTACAACCCAGTCTCCAACCTGTGCTTTTTTGAATCAGTCTTTCTGAAGCCAGTCTCCAACCTCTGCTCTTTGTAACTATCCTTCTGCAAATCAGTCTCCAACCTTTGCTTTCTGTAACAGTCCTTCTGCACCCCAATCTCCAAACTCTGCTCTCTGTAACAGTCCTTCTATACCACAGTCTCCAAACTCTGCTCTCTGTAACGGTCCTTCTACACACCAATTTTTAATCTCTGCTTTCTGTAACAGTTCTTCTGCACATCAGTCTCCAACATCTGATCTCTGTAAGTTCTTTCAGCAAACCAGTCTCCAAACTCTGCTCTCTGTAACAGTCCTGCACCCCAGTCTCCAAACTCTGCTCTCTGTAACATTCCTTTTGCACCCCAGTCTCCAAACTCTGCTATCTGTAACAGTCCTTCTGCACCTCATTCTTCAACCTCTTCTCGCTGCAACAGTCTTTCTGCTCCCCAGTCTCCGAGATCTGCTCTCTGTAACAGTCCTTCTGTACCGCAGTGTCCAACCTCTGCTCTCAGTTTCCATTCTTCTACACCCCAGTCTCCAAACTCTGTTTTAGGTATCAGCCTGTCTGAACGCCAGTATCCAACCTCTGTTCTCTGTGTCCATGCTTCTGCACCTCAGTCTCCAACTTGTGCTCTCTGTAAGAGTCCTTCTGCATCCCAGTCTCCAACCTCTGCTCTCGGTAACAGTCCTAAACCGCAGTCTCCAAACTCTGCTCTCTTTAACGGTACATCTGCACCCCAATTTCCAACCTCTGCTTCCTGTAACAGTCCTTCTGCACCTCAGTATCCAAACTCTGCTCTCTGCAACAGTCCTTCTACACCCCAGTCTCCAACATCTGGTCTCTGTAACAGTTCTTCTGCATTACAGTCTGAAAACTCTGCTGTCTCCAACGAACCTCCTGCACCCCAGTCTCCTACTTCAGGTGTCTGTTAGAATCCTTCTGCACCCCAGTCTGCAAACTCTGCTCTCTGCAATGATCTTTCTGTACCCCAGTCTCCAACGTCTGCTCTCTTCAACAGTCCTTCTGCACCACAGTCTCCAACCTGTGTTCTCTGTAAGATCTTTCTGCACTCCAGTTTCCAAACTCTGCTCTCTAACATTCCTTCTCCACCCCAGTCGCCAACCTCTGCTTTCTGCAAGGGTCCTGCGGCACCCCTGTATCCAAATTCTGTCCTCTGCAACAGTCCTTCTGCTCCCCAGTCTCCAGTATCTGCTCTCTGTAACAATCCTTCTGTACCCCAGTCACCAAACTCTGCTCTCTGTAATGGTTTTCTGCACCCCAGTCTCCAACCTCTGCTTTCTGTATCAGTCCTTATGAACCCCAGTATCCAACCTCTGCTCTCTATGTCTATCCTTCTGCACCTCAGTCTCCAACCTGTGCTTTCTATAACAGTCCTTCTGCACCAAGTCTTTCACCTTTGCTTTCTGTAACAGTGCTTCTATACCGTAGTCTCAAAACTCTGCTCTCTGTAACTGTCATTCTGCACACCAATTTCCAACCTCTGCTTTCTGTAACAGTCCTTCTGCACCTCAGTGTCCAAACTCTGCTCTCCGTAACAGTCCTTCTACACCTCAATCTCCAACCTCAGGTCTCTGTAACAGTACTTCTGTACCTGAGACTGAATCCTTTGCTGTACACGATCCTTCTGCAACCCACTCTCCAACCACTGCTCTCTTTAACAATCCACCTGCACCTTAGTCTCCAACCACTGCTCTCTGTCAGATCCTTCAGCAACCCAGTTAATACTCCGCTCTCTGTAACAGTCCTTCTGCACCCCAGTCTACAAACTTTCCTCTCTGTAACAGGCCGTCAGCACGCCAGTCTACAAATCTGCTCTCTGTAGCAGGCCTTTTTCACCCCAGTCTCCAAACTCTGCTTTCTGCAACGATCTTTCTTCACTCTAGTATTTAAACTCTGCTCTCTGCAATGATCCTACTGCACCCAAGTCTCCAACCCCTGATCCCTACAACAGTCTTTCTGAACCTCAGTCTCCAAAATCTGCTCTCTGTATAATCCTTCTGCACCGCTGTCTCAAACCTCTGCTCTCTCTAACAGTCCTTCTGCACCCCAGTCTCCAACCTCTGCTCTCCACAACAGTTCTTCTGCACCCCAGTATCCAAACTCTGCTCTCTGCAACAGTCCTTCGGCACCCTAGTTACCAACATCTTCTCTCTCTTACAGTCCTTCTGAACCCCAGTCTCCAACCTATGCTCTCTGTAACAGTCCTCCTGTACTGCAAAATCCAACCTCTGCTCTCTGTAATGGTCTTTCTGTACCCGAGATTCCAATATCTGCTTTCTGTATCAGTCCTTCTGCACCCCAGTCTCCAAACTCTGCTTTCTATCACAGTCCTTCTGCACCTCAGTCTTCAAACTCTGCTCTCTGCAAGGGTCCTTCTGCACCTAAGTCTCCAACCTCTACTCTCTGTAACAGTGCTTCTGCACCTCAGTCTCCAAACTCTGCTCTCTGTAAGATCCTTCTGCAACCCAGTCTCCAAACTCTTCTCTCTGTAATAGTTCTTAATCCCCCAGTCTCCAAACTCTGCTCTCTGTAACAGGCCTTCTGCAACCCAGTCTCTAACCTCTGCTCTCTTTTTCAGTCCATCTGCACGCCACTCTCCAACGTCTGCTCTCTGCAACCATCCTTCTGCACCCCAGTCTCCAAACTCTGTTCGCTGCAACAGTCCTTGTGCAACCTAGTCTACAACATCTGCTCTCTGCAACATTTCTTCTGTACCTCAGACTGGAAACTCTGCTGTCTGCAATAATCCTTCTGCACCCCAGTATCCAAACTCTGCTATCTGTAACAGTCCTACAGCTCCTCAGTCTCCAACCTCTGCTTTAAGCAACAGTCCTTCTGCACCGCAGTCTCAAACCTCTGCTTTGTGTAAGGATACTTCTGCACAAAAGGCTCAAAACTCTGCTCCCTGTAACAGTCCTTCTGCACCTCAGTCTCCAAACTCTTTTCTTTGTAAGATACTTCTGAAACCCAGTCTCCAAAGTTTTCTCTCTGTAACAGTCCTGCTGCACCCCAGTCTTTAACCTCTGCTCTCTGCAACAGTCTTTCTGCACCTCAGTCTCCAACCTCGGTTTTTTGCAACAGTCCTTCTTAAACAAATCTCCAACTTCTGCTCTTTGCAACATTACTTCTGCACCCCAGTCTCAACCTGTGCTCTCTGAAAAAGTCCTTCTGCACCCAAGTCTCGAAACTCTGCTCTCTGCAACAATCCTTCTGTACCTCAGACTCGAACCTCTGCTGTCTGCAACGATCCTTCTGCACCCCAGTCTGAAAACTCTGCTAGCTGCAACAGTCTTTGTGAACCCCTGTCTCCAAAATCTGCTTCCTGCAACAGTTCTTCTGTACCTCAGTCTGAAAACTCTCCTCTCTGCAATAATCCATCTGCACCCCAGTCTCCAACCTCTACTCTCTGTAACAATCCTTCTGTACCTGAGTCTCCAATCACTCCTCTCTGCAACAGTCATTCTACACCCCAGTCTCCATACTCTGATCGCCCCAACAATCCTTCTGAACCCCAGTCTCCAAACTCTGTTCTCTACATCAGTTCTGATGCACCCAGACTCCAACCTCTGCTCTCTGTAACAGTCCTTCTGTACCACAGTCTCCAACCTCTGTTCTCTCTAAGGGTCCTTATGCACCCCAGTATCCAACCTCTGCTTTCTGTATTAGTCGTTTTGAACCACAGTGTCCAAACTCTGCCCTCTGTAACCGTCCTTCTGCAACTCAGTCTGCAATATCTGCTCTCTGCAAAAGTCCTTTTGCACCCCAGTCTCAATCTTCTGCTCTCAGCAACAGTCATTTTTTACCCCAGTCTCCAAAATCTGCTCTCTGCAACAGTCATTCTCCACCCCAGTCTCCAAACTTTGGTCTCTGTAACAGTCCTTTTGTACCGCATTCTCCAGCCTCTGCTCTCTCTAAGGGTACTTCTGCACACAAGTCTCCAACCTCGGCTTTCTGTGTCAGTCCTTCTGCATCCCAGTCTCCAAACTCTGCTCTTGGTAACTGTCCTTCAGCACCTTAGTCTCCAACCTCTGCTCTCTGCTACAGTCTTTCTGGACCCCAATCTCCAACCTCTACTCTCTGCAACAGTCCTTGTACATTTCAGTCTAAAACCTCTGCTCTCTGCAACAGTCCTTCTGCACCCCAGTCTCCAAACTCTGCTCTCTGTAACAATTCTTCTGCACCTCAGTATCCATCCTTTGCTCTCTGCAACGATCCGTCTGCACCCGAGTCTGAAAATTCTGCTAGCTGCAAAAGTCCTTGTGAACTCCAGTCTCCAACATCTGCTTCCTGCAACAGTTCTTCTGTACCTCAGTCTGAAAACTCTACTCTCTGCAATAATCCATCTGCACCCCAGTCTCAAAACTCTGCTCTCTGCAAAGGTCTTTCTGCACCTCAGTCTCCAACCTCTACTCTCTGTAACAGTGCTTCTGCACCTAAGTCTCCATTCTCTGCTCTCTGTAAGATCCTTCTGCACTCCAGTCTCCAACCTCTGCTCTCTGTATCAGTCCATCTGCACCCCGGTCTCAAACGTCTGCTCTCTGCAATGATCATTCTGCACCCCAGTCTCCAACATCTGCTCCCTGCAACAGTCCGTGTGCAACCCAGTCTACAACATCTGCTCTCTGCAACAGATCTTCTGTACCTCAGCCTGAAAACTCTGCTGTCTGCAATGATTTTTCTGCACCTGAGTCTCAAACTTCTGCTCTCTGTAACAGTCCTTCTGCACCTCAGTCTCCAACCTCTGCTTTCAGCAGCAGTCCTTCTCTACCCCAGTCTACAACATCTGCTCTTTGCAACATTTCCTCTGCTCCCCAGTATCAAACATGTGCTCTCTGTAAAAGTCCGTCTGCACCCCAGTCTCCAACCTCTGCTCTTTGTAACGATCCTTCTGCACCTCAGTCTCGAACCTCTGCTCTCTGTAAAAGTCCTTCTGCTCCTAAGTCTCCAAACTCTTTTCTCTGTAAGATCTTTCTGAAACCCAGGCTCTAACGTCTGCTATTTGTAACAGTCCTTCTGCACCCCAGTCTTTAACCTCTGCTCTCTGTTATGGTCCATCTGTACCCCAGTCTTCAACATCTGCTTTCTTTATAAGTCCTTCTGCACCTCAGTCTCCAACCTCTGCTTTCTGCAACAGTCCTTCGGCAACCCAGTTTCCAAACTGTGCTCTCTGTAATGATCCTTCTGCACCCCAGTCTCGAACCTCTGCTCTCTGCAATGATCCTTCTGCACCTCAGTCTCCATCCTCTGCTCTCTGCAAAGATCCTTTGGCACCTCAGTCTCAAACCTCTGCTCTCTGCACCAGTCTTTGTGAACCCCAGTCTCCAACATCTGCTCTCTGCAACAGTTCTTCTGTCCCTCAGTCTGAAAACTCTGCTCTCTGCAATAGTCCATCTGCACGTCAGTCTTCAACCTCTACTCTCTGTAACAGTCCTTCTGTACCTCAGTCTCCAATCTCTGCTCTATGCAACAGTCCTTCTGCACCCCACTCTTCAAACTCTGCTCTCTGTAACTATTCTTCTGCACCTCAGTTTCCAACCTCTGCTTTCTGTATCACTCCTTCTGCACCACAGTTTCTGCACCACAGTTTTTAAAGTCTGCTCGCTGTAACAGTCCTACTGCACCTTACTCTGCAACCTCTGCTCTCTGTAACAGGCCTTCTTCACCCCAGTCTCCAAACTTTGCTCTCCACAACAGTCCTTCTGTACCCCAGTCCCCAACCTAAGCTCTCTGAAAGATCCTTCTGCACCCAAGTCTCCAAACTCTACTCTCTATAACAGTCCTTCTGAACCCCAATCTCAGACCTATACTCTCTGTAACAAGCCTTCTACACATTAGTCTTTAACCTCTGCTCTCAGCAACGGTCCTTTTGCACCACAGTCTCCAACTTCTGTTCTCTGCAACAGTCCTTCTGCACCTCAGTCTGAAACCTCTGCTCTCTGCAATAGTCCATATACACCCCAGTCTCAAAATTCCTCTCTCTGTCACATTCCTTCTGTACCTCAGTCACCAACATCTGCTGTCTGCAACAGTCCTTCTCCAACCCAGTCTCCAAACTTTGCTCTCTGCAACAGTCCTTCTACACCCCAGTCTCCTACCTCTGCTTTCTGTATCACTCCTTCTGCACCACAGTTTTCAAACTCTGCTCTCTGTAACAGTCCTTCTGCACCTCATTCTGCAACCTCTGCTCTCTGCAACAATCCCTCTGCACCCTAGTCTCCAAACTCTGCTCTCTGTAACAGGCCTTTTGCAACCCTGTCTCCAACCTCTGCTCTCTACAACAGTCCTTCTGCACCCCAGTTACCAACATCTGCTCTCTGCAACAGACCTTCTGCACCCCAGTCTTCAACCTCTGCTTCGTGAAACAGTCCTTCTGAACCCCAGTCTACAAGCTCTGCTCTCTGTACCAATCGTTCTGCACCCCAGTTTCCAACATCTGCTCCCCGTAAGAGTCCTTCTTCACCATATTCTCCAACCTCTGCTCTCTGTTACAGTCTTTCTATACCGCAGTCTCCAATCTCTGCTCTCTGTAGTGGTCCCTCTGTACCCCAAATTCCAACCTCTTCTTTCTGTAACAGTCCTTCTGCACCTCAGTCACCAAACTTTGCTCTCTGTAACAGTCCTGATGCACCTCAGTCTCCAACCTCTGCTCTCTGTTACAGTCCTTCTGCACCTCAGTCTGAAACCTCTGCTCTCTGCAGGATCTTTCTGCACCCCAGTCTCCAATCACAGCTCTCTGTAACATTCATCCTGCACCACAGTCACCAAACACTGCTCTCTGTAAGATCCTTCTGAAACCCAGCCTCAAAACTCTGCTCTCTATAAAAGTCCTTCTGCAACCCAGTCTCCAACCTCTGCTCTTTGTAGCAGGCCTTATGCACCCCAGTCTTTAAACTCTGCTCTCTTAAACAGTCCTGCACGCCAGTCTGCAACCTCTGCTTTCTGTAACGGTCCTTCTTCACCCCAGTCTCACACCTCTGCTTTCTGTATTATAATTCTTCACCCCAGTCTCCAACGTCTGCTCTGTGTAACAGTCCTTCTGCATCTCAGTCTCCAACCTCTGCTCTCTGCAACAGATTTTCTGCACCCCAGTCTCCAACCTCTGCTTTGTGCAAGATTCCTACTGCATCCCAGTCTCCAACCTGTGCTCTCTCTAACAGTCCTTCTGCACTGCAGTCTCCCACCTCTTCTCTCTGTAATGATCCTTCTGCAGCCCAGTCTCCATCTCTGCTGTCTTCAATGATTCTTCTGCAACTCAGTATCCAACTTCTGCTCTCTTCTACGATCCTTCTGCACCCCAGTCTCCAAACTCTACTCTTTGTAACTATTTTTCTGCACCTCCGTCTCCAACCTCTGCTCTCTGCAACCGTTTTTTACACCCCTGTCTTCAAACTCTGCCCTCTGCAACGATCCTTATGCACCCCTTTCCAACATCTGCTCTCTGTAACGGTCCTTCTGCACCCCAGTCTCAAACCTCTGCGTTCTGTGTAAGTCCTTCTGAACCACGGTTTTCAACCTCTGCTCTCTGTAACAGTCCTTGTGCACCTCTGTCTCCAAACTCTGAACTCTGCAACCTTACTTGTGCACCCCATTCTCTAACCTCTGCTCTCTGTTACAGTTCTTCTGTACCCCATTCTTTAACCTCTGCTCTCTGCAACAGTCTTTCTGTAACACAGTCTCCAAACTCTTCTCTCTGTAGCGGTCCTTCTGCACCCCAGTCTCGACCTCTGCTTTCTGTATCAGTAATACTGCACCCCAGTCTTTATACTTTGCTCTCTGTAACATTCTTTCTGCACCCCAGTTTACAAACTCTGCTCTCTGGAACAATACTTCTGAACCCCAGTCTTCAACATCTGCACTCTGTAACAGTTCTTCTATAAACCATTCTCCAACCTCTGCTCTCTGTAACACTCCAGTATTGCAGTCTCCGAAATCTTCTCTCTGCAATGGTCCTTCAGCACCCTATTCTCCAACCTCCAACAGTCCTTCTGCACCCAAGTCTCCAACACCTGCTGCCTGCAACAGTCCTTCTTCACCCCATTCTCCAAACACTGCTATCTGCAACAGTCCTTCTGCACCCCAGTTTCCAACCACTGCTCTCAGAAACATTTCTTCTGCACCTCAGTCTCCAAACTCTGCTCTATGTAAGATCCTTCTGCCACCCAGTCTCCAAACTCTTCTCTCTGTAACCGTCCTTCTTCACCCAGTCTCCAACCTCTGCTTTCTGTATCAGTCTTTCTACACCCCAGTCTCCAACGTCTTCCTGTGTAACAGTCCTTCTGCATCTCAGTCTCCAACCTCTGCTTTCTGCAACATTCCTTCTGCACCCCAGTCTCTAACCTGTGCTCTCTGTAACAGTCCTTCTGAACCCCAGTCTTTCACCTCTGCTCTCTATAATGATTCTTATGCAGCCCAGTCTCCACCTCTGCTCTCTGCAACGATTCTTCTGCAACTCAGTCTACATACTCTGCTCTGTGTAAGAGTCCTTCTGCACCCCAGTATCCAACCTCTGCTCTGTGCAACAGTCCTACTGCAACCCAGTCTCCAACCTCTACTCTCTGTAAGATTCTTGTGCACCGCAGTCTCCAAACTCTGTTCTCTGCAACAGTCGTTCTGCACCCTGGTATCCAACCTGTGCTCTCTGTAACAGTCCTTCTGTACTGCAGTCTCCAAACTCTACTCTCTGTAATGGTTCTTCTGCAGTCAAGTCTCCAACCTATACTTTGTTTATCAGTCGTTCCGCACCTCAGTCTCCAACCTCTGCTCTCTGTATCAGTCCTTCTGTCCCTATATCTCCAACCTCTACTCTCTGCAACAGTCCTTCTGCACCCATGTCTCCAACCTATGCTCTCTGCAACATTTTTTTTTACACTCAGATCTCCAAACTGTGCTATCTGTAACTGTCATTCTGCACCCCAGTCTACAACCTCTGCTCTCTGTAACGATTTTTCTGCTGCTGAGTCTCCAACTTCTGCTCTCTGCAACGATCCTTCTGCACCTCAGTTTCCAACCTCTGCTCTCTGCAGCGATCCTTCTGCACCCCAGTCTCCAACCTGTGGTCTCTGTAACTGTCCCTCTGTCCCCAGTATCCAAACTCTTCTCTCGATAAAGATCCTTCTGCACCTCATTCTCCAACCTCTGCTCTCTGCAATATTTCTTCTGCACCTCAGTTTCCAACCTCTGCTCTCTGCAACGATCCTTCTGTACCCCAGTCTCCAACATCTGCTCTCTGTAACATTCCTTCTTCACCTCAGTATCCAACCTCTGCTCTCTGTACTATTCCTTCTGTACCTCAGTCTCCAACTTCTGCTCTCTATAACAGTCCTTCTGCACATCAGTCACCAACATCTGCTCTCTGTAACAGTCCTTGTGCACCCCAGTATCCAAACTCTGCTCTCTGTAAAAGTCATTTTGCACCTCAGTCTCAAAACTTTGCTCTTTGTAATGGTCCTTCTGCACCCCATTCTCCAACCTATGCTCTCTATTACAGGTCTTCTGCAACCCAGTCTCCAAACTCTGCTCTGTAACAGGACTTCTGCACCCCAGTCTCCAACAACTTCTCTATGCAAAGATCCTTCTGCACCTCAGTCTCCAACCTCTGTTCTCTGCAACAGTCCTTCTGCACCCCAGGCTTCAAACTCTGCTCTCTGTAATAGTCCTTCTGTGCAGCAGTCTCCAACTTTTACTCTCGGTAACGGTCATTCTGCACCCCAGTTTCCAAATGCTGCTTTGTGTATCAGTTATGTTGCACCCCAGTCTCCAACCAGTGCTCTCTGTAAAAGTCCTTCTGCACCTCATTCTCCAACATCTGCTTTCTGCAACAGTCCTTCTATACCCCAGTCTCCAACCTCTGCGCTCTGCAATAATTTTTCTGCACCACAGTCTCCAACGTCTGTTCTCTGCAACAGTCTTTCTGATCACAGTCTCCAGCCTCTGCTGTCTGTAAGATCCTTCTGCACCCCAGTTTCCAAACTCTGCTCTCTGTGACATTCCTTCGGAACCCCAGTTTCCAGGCTCTGCTCTTTGTAACAGTACTTCTGTACCACAGTCTCCAATCTCTGCTAACTGCAACATTTCTTCTGCACACCACTCTCCAAACTGTGCTCTCTGTATCTGTCTTTCTGACCCCAGTCTCCAACCTCTGCTCTCTAACGATACTTCGGCACCTCAGTCTCCAAACTCTGCTTTCTGCAACGATCCTTCTGAACCTCAGTGTGCAACCTCTGCTCTCTGCAATGATCCTCTGCACCCCACTTTCCCACCTCTGGTCTCTGTAACAGTCCTTCTACATCTCTGTCTCCAACCTCTCCTCTCTGTACCAATCATTCTGCACCTCAGTCTCCAACCTCTCCTCTCTTTAACAGTCCTTCTGCACCTCAGTCTCCAACCGATGCTCTCTGTAACAGGCTTTCTGCACCCCAGTCTCCAAACTTTGCTCTCTGTAACAGTTCTTCTGCACCACAATCTCGAATCTCTGCTCTCTGTAACAGTCCTTCTGCAACCCAGTCTCCAACCTCTTCTCTCTGCTATGATCCTTCTAAACCTCTATCTCCAACCTCTGCTCTCTACAACCTTAATTCTGCACCCCATTCTCTAACCTCTTCTCTCTCCAACAGTCCTTCTGAACCAAAGTCTCCAACATTTGCTCTTTGCAACAGTCCTTCTTTACCCTAGTCTTTAAACTCTGCTGTCTGTACCAGTCCTTCTGTACTGCAATCTCCAAACTCTTCTCTCTGTAACCTTAATTCTGCACCCAGGTCTCCAACCTCTTCTTTCTGTATCAGTACTCCTGCACCCAAGTCTCCAACCTCTAATCTCTGTAACATTCTTACTGCACCTCAGTCTTTAACTTCTGCTCTATGCGACAGTTCTTCTACAGCCCAGTCTCCTACCTCTGCTCTCTGCGACAGTTCTTCTACACCAAAGTCTCCAACATCTGTTCTCTGTAACAGTCCTCCTGTATTGCAGTCTCCAAACTTTGCTTTCTGTAATGGTCCTTTTACACACCAGACTCAAACCTCTGCTTTCTGTATCAGTCCTTTTGCACCCGAGTCTCCAACCTCTACTCTCTGTGACAGTCGTTCTGCTCCTCAGTCTCCAAACTCTTCTCTCTGAAACAGTCTTTCTGCACCCAAGTCTCCAACACCTGCTACCTACAACAGTCCTCTACACCCCTTGCTACAACCTCTGCTTCCTGCAATGGTCCTTCTGCACCTCAGTCTGCAACGTCTACTCTCTGTAACATTCCTTCTGCACCTCAGTCTTCCAACTCTGATCTCTGTAAGATCCTTCTTCAACCCAGTCTCCAAACTCTGCCCTCTTCAACAATCTTTTTGCACCCAAGTTTCCAAACTATGCTCTCTGTAACAGTTCAGTTGCACCTCAGTCTCCAAACACTGCTCTTTGTAAGATGTTTCTGCAACCGTGTCTCAAAACTCTGCTCTCTGTAACAGTCCTTCTGCACCGCAGTTTCCAACTTCTGCTCTCTGCAACAGTCCTTCTAAAACCCAGTCTCCAACCTCTGCCATATGCAACAGTCCTTCTGCACTACAGTCTCCAACAGCTGTTCTCTGTAAAAATTATTCTTCACCTCAGTTCCCAAACTTTTATCTCTGCAATGGTCCTTCTGCATCCCAGTCTCCATCCTCTGCTCTCTGTAGAAATCCTTTTATAACCCAGTCTCAAAACTCTGCTCTCTCCAACTATCCTTCTGCACCCAGTCTAAGACATCTGTTCCCTGCAACAGTCCTTCTGCACCTCAGTTTGAAAACTCTGCTCTCTGCAATGATTCTTGGACAACCCTGTCTCCGAAATCTGCTTTCTGTAACAGTCTTTGTGCACGTCATTCTCCGACCTCTGCTATCTTTAACAGTCCTTCTGCACCCCCGTCTCCAACCTCTGCTCTCTGTAAGATCCTTCTGCACCCAGGTTTCCAAACTCTGCTCTCTGTAACATTCCTTCTGGTACCCAGTCTCCAAACTCTTCTCTTTATAACAGTCCTTCTGCTCCCCAGTCTCCAAGCCCTGCTCTGTAACAGTCCTTCTGTACCGCAGTCTCCAAACACTGCTCTTTGCAACGGTCCTTCTGCACCCCATTCTCCACCCTCTGTTGTCTGCAAGAGTCCTTCAGCACCTCAGTGTCCAACCTCTTCTTTCTGCAACAATTCTTTTGCACTTCAGTCTCCAACATCTTCTCTCTGAAAAAGTCCTTCTGCACCCGAGTCTTCAACATCTGCTCTCTGCAACAGTCCTTTCTGCATCTCAGTCTGAAAACTCTGCTCTCTGCAACAATCCTTGTGTACCCCAGACTCTAAACTCTGCACTCTGAAACAGTCTTTCTGTACTGCAACCTCCAACCTCTGCTCTCTGTAACAGTCTTTCTGCAACCCAGTCTTCACCTTCTACTTTTTGTATCAGTCCTTCTGCACCCAAGTCTCCAACCTCTGCACTCTGAAACAGTCCTTCTCCACCTCAGTCTCCAACTTCTGCTCTCTGTAAAAGTCCTCCTGTAGTGCAGTCTCCAAAATCTGCTCTCTGTAACGTTCCTTCTGCACCCCAGTCTGTAACCTCTGCTTCCTGTATCAGTCCCTCTGCACCAAAGTCTCCAAACTCTGCTCTCTGTAGCAGTCCTTATGCACCTCAGTCTCCAAACTCTGCTGTCTGCAAAAGTCCTTCTGCACCCAAGTCTCAAACCTCTGCTCCCTGCAACAGTCCTTCTGCACCTCAGTCTCTAACCTCTACTCTCTGTAACTGTCCTTCTGCACCTCAGTCTAAAATATTTGCTATTTGTAAGAATCTTCTGCAACCCAGTGTCCAAACTCTACTCTCTGTAACAGTCCTTCAGCACCACTTCTCCAAACTCTGTTCTCTGTAACAGTCCTTCTGCACTCCAGTCTCAATATTCTGCTCTCTACAACGATCCTTCCCCACCGCAGTTTCCATCCTCTGCTCTCTGCAACAGTCCTTCTCCAAAACAGTCTCCAAACTCTGCTCTCTGTAACAGTCCTCCAGTAGTCCAGTATCCAAAATCTCCTCTCTGTAACGGTCCTTCTGCACCCCAGTCTCCAACCTCTGTTCTCTGTAACAGTCCTTCTGAACCTCAGTGTTCAAACTCTGCTCTCTGCAACAGTCCTTCTGCACCTCAGTCTGAAAACTCTGTTCTCCGCAACGATCCTTCTGCACCCCTGTGTCCAACTTCTGCTCTCTGTAACACTTCTGCTGTACCTCAATCTCCAATCTCTGCTCACTGTAAGATCTTTCTGCAACCCTATCTCCAAACCTTGCTTTCTGTAAGAGTCCTTCTGCACCCCAGTCTCCAACCTCTGCTCTCTGTAATAGGCCTTTTGCACCCCATTCTCCAACCTCTGCTCTCTGTAACAGTGCTTCTGCACCTCATTCTACAAATTCTGCTCTCTGCAACAGTCCTTCTGCACCCCAGTCTCCATACTCTGCTTACTGTATCAGTCCATCTGCACCACAATTTCCAACCTCTGCTCTCTGTAACAGTCTTTCTGCACCTCAGTCTACAAACTCTGCTCTCTGCAACAGTCCTTCTGCATCCCAGTCTCCAACATCTGCTCTCTGCAACAGTCCTTCTGCACCCCAATCTGAACTTGTGCTCTCCGCAACAGTGCTTATATACCCCAGTGTCAAGCCTCTTCTCTCTACAACAGTCCCTCTGCATCCCAGTCTCCAAACTCTGTTTTCTGCAACGGTCCTTCTGCACCTCAGTCTCCAAAAACTACTCCATGTAAAAGTACTTCTGAACACCTTCTCCATACTCTGCTCTCTGTAACAGGCCTTCTGCACCCCAGTCTCAAAACTCTGTTCTCTATAAAAATTTTTCTGCACCCCAGTCTCAAAATTTTGCTCTCTACAACGATCCTTTTGCACCCCAGTCTTCAATATCTGCTCTATGCAACAGTCCTTGTGCACCCCAGTCTTCAACATGTGCTCTCTGCAAAAGTCCTTCTGCACCTCAGTCTGAAAACTCTGTTCTCTACAAGGATCCTTCTGCACCCAAGTCTCCAACCTCTGCTCTCTGTAACAGTCCTGCTGCACCACGCTCTACAACTTCTGCTCTCAGTAAGATCCTTGTACAACTTTGTCTAAAAACTCTGCTCCTTGTAGGAGTTCTTCTGCTCCTCAGTCTGAAAACTCTTTTCTCTACAAGGATCCTTCTGCACCCCAGTCTCCAATCTCTGCTCTCTGTAACACTCTTTTGCACCTCAGTCTACAAACTCAGCTCTCTGCAACGTTCCATCTGCACCTCAGTTTCGAAAGTCTACTCTCTGTAACAGTGCTTCTGCACCCCAGTCTCTAACTTCTGCTTTCTGCAACGATCTTTCTGCACACCAGTCTCCAACCTCTGCTCTCCGTAACAACCTTCTGCACCCCAGTCTCCAACTTCTGCTCTCTGCAACAGTCCTTCTAAAGCCCAGTCTCCAAATTCTGCTCTCTGCAACAGTCCTACTACAACCCAGGCTCCAACTTCTGTTCTCTGTAACAATCCATCTTCACCTCAGTTACCAAACTCTGATCTCTGCAATAGTCCTTCTTCACCACAGTATCCAAACTCTGCTCTCTGTAGCAATCTCTCTGCACCCCAGTCTCCAAACTCTGCTGTCTACAACAATCTTTTTTCACCCTAGTCTCCAACCTCTGCTCTCTGCAAAAGTCGTTTTGCACCCCAGTCTCCAAAATCTGCTCACTGCAACAGTTCTTCTGCACCTCAGTCTGACAACTCTGCTCTCTGCAACGATCCTTGTGCACTCCAGTCTTTAAACTCTACTTTCTGTAACAGTTTTTCTGTACCTCAGTCTCCAACCTCTACTCTCTGTAAGATTCTTCTGCACCCCAGTTTCACAACTCTGCTCACTGTAATATTCCTTCTGTTCCCCAGTCTCCAATCTCTTCTCTCTGTAACTGTCCTTCTGCTCTGCAGTCTCTAAAATCTGCTCTCTGTAACACTCCTTTATTGCAGTCTCCAAACTCTGCTCCCTGTAACAGTCCTTATGTCCCGCAGTCTCCAACCTCTACTCTGTGTAAGGGTCCTTCTGTACCCCAGTCTCCAACCTCTGCTCTCTGTAACAATAATTTTGCACCCCAGTCTCCAACCTTTACTCTCTGCAACGATTCTTTTGCACCCCATTCTCCAACCTCGGCTCTCTGCAAAAGTCCTTCTGTACCCCAGTCTCCAACATCTGCTCTCTGCAACAGTCCTTCTGAAACTCAGTCTAAAAACTCTGCTCTCTGCAACGATCTTTGTGCACCCCAGTCTCCAAAATCTCCTTTCTGTAACAGTCCTTCTGCACCCCAGCCTCCAACCTCTGCTCTCTGTAAGATCCTTTTGCACCCCAGTTTCCAAATCTGCTCTCTGTAACATTCTTTCTGCTCCCCAGTCTCCAACCTCTGTTCTCTGTATCAGTCCTTCTGCTCCCCAGTCTCCAACCTCTGCTCTCTGTAACAGTCCTTCTGTACCACAGTCCCCAACCTCTTTTCTCTTTAACGGTTTTTCTGCACCACAGTCTCCAACCTCTCCTTTCTGTATCATTCCTTCTGCACCACAGTTTCCAAACTCTGCTCTCTGCAACATTTTTTCTGCACCTCAGTCTCCACCTTCTGTTCTCTGCGACAGTTCTTCTGCACCCTTGTCTCTAAACTCTGCTCTCTGCAACAGTTCTTCTGCACCCCAGTCTCCAAAGTCTACACTCTGAAATAGTCCTTCTCCACACCAGTCTCCAACCTCTTCTCTCTTTTTGTTTTCTTTTTCAAAAGATTTATTTTTCTGGAGTCTTCATTCATGTTCATGCACACGAACACACTTACACCCACACCCCCCTACACACACATACCTCACTCTCCCCAGAGACCTCAGTTTCTACTATCTACTCAGAGTATCCAGATTCCAGCCCTGATCTTAGTTCGACTCTTATGCCTGAGTATCTTTTTGAGAGAGGCCAGTGTCTGGCAATCTTGAGGATGTTTGATCTCAGGATGAGGGTCCATTAATCAATAACTCTCCCACAAAATCAGTTCCACTTTGCAAAAACCTTTTATCTTCTGAACCTTTAATCTAGGGACTTGAAGCTTCCCCTGGACAGTTGGAAGCTCCTGAAAATGAGGTATAACTAAAAAAGGCAGGCCACTTTGGGTTTTATCTTTATCTGCAGATAATCACACCATTTACTTGCTGTTCAGGGCCCTGGGTACTGAACATGCCTTCCTTTCTGATTCCTTCTATTTTTTTATTTTTTATTTTTTTTTATTTTTTATTTTTTTTTCTTCTTCTTTTTTTTTATTGGTTGTTCACAACATTACAAATTACAACATTACATCTACACCTCAGTCTCGAACCTCTGCTCTCTTTAACAGTCCTTCGGAACCTCAGTCTGACACCTCTTCTCTCTGCACGATCCTTCAGTATCCCAAACTCCAACCACTTTTTTCTGTAACACACCACCTGCACCCCAGTCTCCAAACTCTGCTCTCTGTAACACTCTTTCTATACCGCAGTCTCCAAACTCGGGTCTGTGAAACAGTTCTTCTGCACCCCAATTTCCAACCTCTGCTTTCTGTAACAGTCCTTCTGCACCTCAGTCTCCAAACTCTGCTCTCTGTAACAGTCCTGCAGCACCTCAGTCTGACACCTTACTCTCTGCACGATTTTTCTGCACAACAGTCTCCAACCTCTGCTCTCTGTAATGATCCTACTGCACCCCAGTCTCAAACATCTGATCTTTGCAACAGTCTTCTGCACCTCAGTCTCCAAACTCTACTCTCTGTAACATTCCTTTTTCACATCAGTCTTAAACCTCTACCCTCTGTAACAGTCCCTCTGGACCTCAGTCTGAAACCTTTGCTCTCTGCACATTCTTTCTACACCCAGTCTCCAACCACTGGTCTGGGCTAAGATTCTTCTGTACCCCAGTCACCAACCTCTGCTCTCTGCAATGATCCTACTGAACAACAGTCTTCAACCTCTAATATCTGCAACAGTCCTTCTGCACCTCAGTCTCCAGCTTCTTCTCTCTGTAAGATTCTTCTGCACCCCTGTATTCAAACTCTGTTCTCTGTAACAGTCCTTCTACACCAGGGTCTTTAACCTCTGCTCTCTGTAACAGGACTTCCGCACCTCCGTCTCCAACCTCTGCTCTCTGCAACAGTCCTTCTGCACAAAAAGTCTCCAACCTCTGCTCTCTACAACAGTCCTTCTGCACCCCAGTCTCCAACCTCTGATCTCTGCAACAGTCCTTCTGCAACTCAGTCTCCAATTACTGCACTCAGTAAGATCCTTCTGCACCCCTGTCTCCAAGCTCTGCTTATATCAATGATCATTCTGCACCCCAGTGTCCAACCTCTGCTCTATGTAACAAGATTTTGCAACTCAGGCTGCAACCTCTGCTCTCTGCAACAGTCCTTCTGCACCCCAGTCTCCAACTTCTGCTCTCTCTAAGAGTCCTTCTGCACAACAGTCTCCAACCTCTGTTTTCTGCAACATTCCTTCTGCAGCCCAGTCTCCATTCTCTGCCCTCTGCAACAGTCCTTCTGCACCCCAGTCTCCAACCTCTGCTCTCTGCAACAGTCCCTCTGCACCCCAGTCTCCAAACTCTGCTCTCTGCAACGATCGTTCTGCACCCCAGTCTCCAAATTCTGCTCTCTGCAAGATCCTACTGCACCCCAGTCTCCAACCTCTGATCTCTGCAACAGTCCTTCTGCAACTCAGTCTCCAACTTCTGCACTCTGTAAGATCCTTCTGCACCCCTGTCTCCAAGCTCTGCTTATTTCAAAGATCATTCTGCACCCCAGTGTCCAACCTCTGCTCTATGTAACAAGATTTTGCACCTCAGTCTCCAACCTCTGCTCTCTGCAACAGTCCTTCTGCACCCCAGTCTCCAAGCTCTGCTCCCTGCAACAGTCCCTCTAAACCCCAGTCTCCAAACTCTGCTCTCTATAACAATCCTTATGCACCTCAGTCTTCAAACTCTGTTCTCTGCAACGGTCCTTCTGCACCTCAGGCTCAAACCTCTACTCTCTGTAACAGTCCTTCTGCACTTCACTCTCCAACCTCTGCTCTCTGTAGGATCCTTCTAAAACCCAGTCTCAAAACTCTGCTCTCTGTATCTATCCTTCTGCACCTCAGTCTCCAACCTCTGCTCTCTGTAACAGTCCATCTGCACCTCAGTCTGACACCTCTGCTCTCTGCACAATCCTTCTGCACCGCAGTTTTCAGGCACTGCTCTCTGTAACAGTCCACCTGCACCTCAGTCTCCAAACTCTGCTCTCTGTAAGATCCTTCAGGAACTCAGCCTCGAAACTCTGCTCTCTATAACAGTCCCTCTGAACCCCTGTCTCCAACCTCTACTCTCCGTAACAGGCCTTCTACAAGCCAGTCTCCAAACTCCCTCTCTGTAGCAGGCCTTCTGCACCCCAGTCTTCAACCTATGCTCTCTGCAATGATCCTACTGCACCCCAGTCTCCAACTTCTGATCTCTTCAACAGTCCTTTTGCAACTTTGTCTCCAACTTCTGCTCTCTGTAAAATCCTTCTGCACCCCTGTCTCCAAGCTCTGCTTATTGCAACAATCCTTCTGCACCCCAGCGTGTAAATTCTGCTCTATGTAACAAAATTTTGCACCTCAATCTCCAACCTCTGCTCTCTGCAACAGTCCTTCTGCACCCCAGTCTCCAACTTCTGTTCTCTCTAAGAGTCCTTCTGCAAATTAGTCTCCAACATCTGCTCTCCCCAACATTTTTTCTGCAGCCCAGTCTCAATCCTCTGCTCTCTGCAATACTCCTTCTGCACCCCAGTCTCCAACCTCTGCTCTCTGCAACAGTCCTTTTGCACCCCAGTCTCCAAACTCTGTTCTCTGCAACGGTCCTTCTGCACCTCAGTCTCCAACCTCTACTCTCTGTAACAGTCCTTCTGCACTTCACTCTCCAACCTCCGCTCTCTGTAGGATGCGTCTAAAACCCAGTCTCAAACCTCTGCCCTCTGTATCTATTATTCTGCACCTCAGTCTCCAACCTCTGCTCTCTGTTACAGTTTTTCTATACCGCAGTCTCCAAACTCTGGTCTCTGTTAGGGTCCTTCTGCACGCCAATTTCCAACCACTTCTTTCTGTAACAGTCCTTCTGCACCTCAGTCTCCAAACTCTGCTCTCTGTAACAGTCCTTCTACACCTCAGTCTCCAACCTCTGGTCTTTGTAACAGTCCTTCTGCACCTCAGTCTGACACCTCTGCTCTCTGCACAATCATTCTGCACCCCAGTCTCCAAACACTGTTCTCTATAACAGTTCTTCTGAACACCAGTCTCAAAACTCTGCTCTCTGTATCTATTCTTCTGCACCTCAGTCTCCAACCTGTGCTCTCTGTAACATTCCTTCTTCACCCCAGTCTCCAACCTCTGCTCTCTGTAACAGTTATTCTATACCATAGTCTTCAAACTCTGGTCTTTGTAATGGTCCATCTGCACCTTAACATCCAACCTCTGCTTTATGTAACAGTCCTTCTGCACCTCAGTGCCGAAGTCTGGCTTGGCACAAATCAGGAGCCACTTGTCAAAAGAAACTAACTTTATTTTTAGAACTACAAACGCCAAACAAAACAGCTCCTCAGGGAAAAAACCCTCAGAGCCCAACTGCCACCACTGGCTTCCACACGCCTCTCACCCCCACACCAGCCTCTCAACCTCCCCAATCCTCCTGCTCTTGAGGCCGATTGGCTTGGTTGCGTGGGCAGAGCCAAAGAAGTCACCCAATGAGCAGCTCCATGGAGGAGCCAATCAGCTAGATGTTGCTGGGGCCGCTGTGAGCCAATCATCAGCTGGCAGTCTGAAGGGCAGGGAAACAGCCCAATGAACATCACCGCAGAGGAGCCAATCAGCTAGATGTTGCTGGGGCCACTGTGAGCCAATCATCAGCTGGCAGTCTGAAGGGCAGTGAAACAGCCCAATGAACATCACCGCAGAGGAGCCAATCAGCTAGATGTTGCTGGGGCCACTGTGAGCCAATCATCAGCCGGCAGCTGGAAGTTTGCTGGCAGCTGGATCATCAGCTGGCAGCTGGAAGTTTGCTGGGGCCCCTTTGGCTGTGGCTCTCAACATCTCCCCCTCTCTGTTTAAACAACTCTCCAAACTCTGCTCTTTCTAACAGTACTTCTACACCTCAGTCTCCAACCTCTGCTCTCTGTAACAGTCCTTCCGCACCTTAGTCTGACACCTCTCCTCTCTGCATGGTCCTTCTGCTCCTCAGTATTTAAACACTGGTCTCTGTAACAGTCCACCTACACCTCAGTCTCCAACCTCTTCTCTATGTAAGATCATTCAGCAACCCAGTCTCCAAACTCTGTCCTCTATAACAGTCGTTCTGCACCCCAGTCTCCAACCTCTCTTCTCTGTAACAGGCCTTCTGGACGCCACTCTTCCAACTCTGCTCTCTGTAGCAGGCTGCTGCACCCCAGTCTCCATAATGTCCTCTCTGCAACGATCCTTCTGCATCCCAGTCTCCAACCTCTGATTTCTACAACAGTCCATCTGCACCTCAGTCTCCAAATTCTGCTCTCTGTAAGATGCTTCTGCATCCCAGTATCCAAACTCTACTCTCTATAGCAGTCCTTCTGCACCCGAGTCTCCAACCTCTGCTCTCTGTAATAGGACTTCCGCACCTCAGTCTCAAACCTCTGCTCTCTGCAACAGTCCTTTTCCACCCTAGTCTAAAACCTCTGCTCTCTTCAACAGTCCTTCTGCACACTAGTTACCAACATTTGCTCTCTGCAACAGTCCTTCTGCACCTCAGTCTCCCAACTCTGCTCTCTGTAAGATCCTTCTGCACCCCAGTCTCTAAAATCTGCTCTCTGCAACATTCCTTCTGCACCCCAGTCTTCAACATCTGCTCTCTGCAACACTCCTTCTGCACCCCAGTCTCCAAACTCCGCTCTCTGCAAGGATCCTTCTGGACTCTAGTCTCCAACCTCTGCTCTCAGCAACAGTCTTTCTGCACCACAGTCTCAAACCTCTGCTCTCTATAAGATCCTCTGCACTCCAGCTTCCAAACTCTGCTCTCTATAACATTTCTTCTCCACCCCAGTATCCAACCTCTGCTCTCTGCAACAGTCCTTCTGCTCCCCAGTCTCGGAGATCTGTTCTCTGTAACAGTCCTTCTGTTTTGCAGTCTCCAACCTGTGTTCCTTGTAAAGGTTCTTCTACACCCCAGTCTCTAACCTCTGCTTTTTGTATTAGTCTGCCTGAATCCCAGTCTCAAAAATCTGTTCTCTGTATCTTGCCTTTGCACCTCAGTCTCCAACCTATGCTCTATGTAAGAGTCCTTCTGCACCCCCGTCTCCAACCTCTGCTCTAGGTAACAGTCCTATACCGCAGTCTTCAAACTTTGCTCTCTGTAAAGGTCATTCTGCACCTTAATTTCCAAACTCTGCTTCCTGTAACAGTTTTTCTGCACCTGAGTCTCAAAACTCTGCTCTCTGTAACAGTCTTTCTACACCCCAGTCTCCAATCACTGCTCTCTGTAAAAGTTCACCTGTACCTCAGTCTGAAACCTCTGCTCTCCACGATTCTTCTGCACCACAGTCTCCAACCATTGCTCTCTGTAACAGTCCACCTGCAGCTCAGTCTCTAACCTCTGCTCTCTGTAAGATCTTTCAGCAAACCAGTCTCCAAACACTGCTCTCTATAACAGTCCTTGTGCACCCGGGTCTCCAACCTCTTCTCTCTGTAACAGGCCTTCTTCATAAAAGTCTCCAAACTCTGCTCTATGCAACGATCATTCTGCACGCCTGTCTCCAACCTCTGCTCTCTGCAATGATCCTACTAAACCCCAGTCCCCAACTTCTCATCTCTGAAAGAGTCCTTATGCACCTCAGTCTCCAACCTCTGCTTTCTGTAATAGGCCTTCTCCACCCAAGTCTGCAACATCTGTTCTCTGTAACTGTCCTTTAGCACCCCAGACTGCAAATTCTGCTCTCTGTAACATCCATCTGAACCGCAGTCTCTAAGCCCTGCTCTCTGTAACAGTCCTTCTGCACCCCAGTCTCCAAACGCTGCTCTCTCTAAGAGTCCTTCTGCACAACAGTCTCCAACCCCTGCTCTCTTTAAAAATCCTTCTGCACCCCAGTCTCTAATATCTGCTCTCTACAACAGTTCTTCTCCACCCCAGTATCCAACATCTGCTCTCTACAACAGTCCTTCTGCACCCCAGTCTCCAAACTCTGCTCTCTGCAACGAACCTGCTGGACCCCAGTCTCCAACGTCTGCTCTCTGGAACAGTCCTTCTGCAATACAGTCTCCAAACTCTGCTCTCTGTAAGATCTTTGTGCACTCTAGTTTTCAAACTCTGCTCTCTGTAAAATTTCTTCTTCACCCCAGTCTCAAACCTCTCTCCTCTTGAACAGTCCTTCTGCTCCCCAGTCTCTGAGATCTGCTCTCTGTCACAGACCTTATGTACCGCAGTTTTTAAAATTTGCTCTCTGTAAGGGTCTTTCTGCAACCCAGTCTCCAACATCTGCTTTTTTAATCGGTCCTTATGAACCCCAGTCTCCAACATCTGCTCTTTGTATCTACATTCTGCACCTCAGTTTTCAACCTGTGCTTTGTGTAACAGTCCTTTTTCACCCCAGTCTCCAACTTCTGCTCTCTGTAACAGTCCTTCTATACCGCAGTCTCCGACCTCTGCTCTCTGTACAGTCCTTCTGCACACCAATTTCCAAACTCTGCTTTCTGTAACAGTCCTTCTGCACGTCACTCTCTAAACTCTGCTCTCTGTAACAGTCCTGCTACTCCTCAGTCTCCAACCTCTGCTCTCTTTAACAGTACTTCTGCACATCAGTCTGAAACCTCTGCTCTCCACGATTCTTCTGCACTCCAGTCTCTAACCACTGCTCTCTGTAACAGTCCACCTGCACCTCAGCCTCCAACATCTGCTCTCTTTAAGTTCCTTCAGTAAACCACTCTCCAAACTCTGCTCTCTGTAACAGTTTTTCTGCACCCTAGTCTCAAAACTCTTTTCTCTGTAACAGGCCTTCTGCACTTCAGTCTTGAAACTCTGCTCTCTATAGCAGGCCTTCTGCACCCCACTCTCCATCCTCTGCTGTCTGCAACTGTCCTTCTGCACCCCAGTATCCAACCTTTGCTCTCTGCAACAGTCCTTCTGCACCTCAGTCTCCAAATTCTGCTCTCTTTAAGATCCTTCTGCAACCCTGTCTCCAACCTCTGCTCTCTGTAACAGTCCTTCTGCACCCCAGTCTCCAACCTCTGCTCTCCACAAGAGTCATTCTGCACCCCAGTCTCCAAACTCTGCTCTCTGCAACAGTCTTTCTGAAACCTAGTTACCAACATCTGCTCTCTACTACAGTACTTCTGCACCCCAGTATTCAACCACTGCTCTCTGTAACAGTCCTCTGGTACTGCAGAATCCAACCTCTGCTCTCTGTAACAGTCTTTCTGCAACCCAGACTCCAATCGCTGCTTTCTGTATCAGTCTTTCTGTACCCCAGTTTCTAATCTCTGCTCGCTGCAAGAGTCCTTCTGCACCTCAGTCTCCAATCTCTGATCTCTGCAACAGACCTTCTGCAACTCAGTCTCCAAATTCTGAACTCTGTAAGATCCCTTTGCACCCCTGTATTTAACCTCTGCTCTCTGAAACTGTCCTTCTGAACCCGAGTCTCCAAACTCTGCTCTCTGTAACAGGACTTCTGCACCTCAGTCTCCAACCTCTGCTCTCTTCAACAGTCCTTCTGCACCACAGTCTCCAACCTCTGCTTTCTACAACAGTCATTCTGGACCCTAGTTACCAACATCTGCTCTCTGCAACAGTCATTCTGCACGCCATTCTCCAAAATCTGCTCTCTGCAACAGTCATTTTGCACCTCAGTCTTAAAACTCTGCTCTCTGCAACGACCCTTCTACACCCCAGTCTACTACCTCTGCTCTCTGTAACAGTCCTTCTGCACCTCAGTCTCCCAACTGTGCCCTCTGTTTGATTCTTCTGTAACCCAGACTTTAAACTCTGCACTCTGTAACAGTCCATCTGCACAACAGTCTCCAACCTCTGCTCTCTATAAAAGGACTTCTGGAATGCAGTCTCCAATCTCTGCTCTGTGTAACAGGACTTTTGCACCCCAGTCTCCAAACTCTGCTCTCTGTAAGATCCATCTGAACCCCATTCTCCAACCTCTGCTCTCTGTAGCAATCCTTCTTCACCCAAGTCTCAAAACTCTGCTCTCTGTAACAGTCCTTCTGCACCCCAGTCTCCAAACTCTGCTCTCTGTAACAGTCCTTCTGCACCTCATTCTCCAACCTATTTTCTCTGCAACAGTCTTTTTGCTCCCCAGTCTCCGAGATCTGCTCTCTGTAACAGTCCTTCTGTACCGCAGTGTCAAACCTCTGCTCTCTGTTTCGGTTCTTCTACACCCCTGGCTCCAAACTCTGCTTTCTGTATCAGCCTGTCTGAACCCCAGTCTCCAACCTCTGTTCTCTGTATCCATACTTCTGCACCTCAGTCTCCAACTTGTGCTCTCTGTAAGAGTCTTTCTGCATCCCAGTTTCCAACCTCTGCTCTCGGTAACAGTCCTAAACCGAAGTCTCCAAACTCTGCTTTCTTTAACGGTCCTTTTGCACGGCAATTTCCAACCTCTGCTTCCTGTAACAGTCCTTCTACACATCAGTCTCCAGACTCTGCTCTCTGTAACAGACCTTCTACACCTCAGTCTCCAACCTCTGCTCCCTGTAACAGTACTACTGCACCTCAGTCTGAACCTCTGCTCTCTGCATGATCCTTCTGAACCCCAGTCTCCAACCACTGCTCTCTGTAACAGTACACCTGCACATCAGTCTCTAACCTCTGCTCTCTGTAAGATTCTTCAGCAACCCTGTCTCCAAACTCTGGTCTCTATAACAGTCCTTCTGCACCCCATTCTCAAACCTCTCCTCTCTGTAACAGGCCTTCTGCACGCCAGTCTCCATACTCTGCTCTCTGTAGCAGGCCTTCTGCACCCCAGTCTCCAACTCTGCTCTTGGCAATAATCCTTCTGCATCCCAATCTTCAACCTCTCCTCTCTGCAATGATTCTACTGCACCCCAGTCTCCAACCTCTTATCTCTGCAACAGTCCTTTTGAACCTCAGTCTCTAACTTCTGCTCTAAGTGTCCTTCTGCAACTTAGTCTCCAACCTCTGCTCTCTGCAACAGTCCTTCTGCACCCCAGTCTCCAATATCTGCTTTCTGCAACAGTCCTTCTGCAATTCAGTCTCCAACCTCTGCTCTCTGCAACAGTTCTTCTGCACCCCAGTCTCCAAACTCTGCTCTCTGTAACAATCCTTCTGCACCTCAGTCTGCAAACTCTGTTCTTTTCAACGGTCTTTCTGCACCCCAGTCTCCTACCTCTGCTCTCTGTAAGGCCCTTTTGCAACCCAGTCTTCAAACTCTGCTCTCTGTAACAGTCCTTATGCAGAATAGTTTCCAAATTATGCTCTCTGTAACAGGAATTTTGCAACCCAGTCTCGAACCTCTGCTCTCTGTAACAGGCCTTCAGAACCCCAGTCTCCAACCTCTTCTTTCTGGAATGATTTTTCTCCACCCCAGTCTCCTACCTCTGCTCTCTGTAACAGTCCTTCTGCACACCAGTCTCCAAACTCTGCTCGCTGTAACTTTTCTTCTGCACCTTAGTCTCCAAACTCTGCTCTCTGTAACAGTCCATCTGCACCTCAGTCTCTAAAATCTGCTCTCTGCAATGATCCTTCTTGACCCCATTCTCCAACTTCTGCTCTCTGCAACAGTCCTTCTGCACCACAGTCTCCAGACTCTGCTCTCTGTAAGATCTTTCTGAACTCCAGTTTCCAAACTCTGCTCTCTGTAACATTTCTTCTCCACCTCAGTCTCCAACTTTTGTCCTCTGCAACAGTCCTGCTTCTCTCCAGTCTCCGAGATTTGCTCTGTGTAACAGTCCTTCTGTACCGCAGTCTCCAAACTCTGCTCTCTGTAACGGTCCTTCTACACCCCAATTTCCAACCTCTGCTTTCTGTAACAGTACTTCTGCACCTCAGTCTTTAAACTCTGCTCTGTGTAACACTCCTTCTACACCTCAGTCTCCAACCTGTGCTCTCTGTAACATTCCTTCTGCACCCCAGTCTTTAACCTCTGCTCTCTGCATTGGTACCTCTGCACCCCAGTCTCCAACCTTGTTCTCTACATCAGTCCTTCTGTACTGCAGTCTCCAACCTCTGTTCTCTCTAAGGGTCCATTTGCATCTCAGTCTCCCACCTCTACTTTCTATATCAGTCCTTCTGCACCACAGTCTCCAAATTCTGCTCTCTGTAACCATCATTCTGCACCTCACACTGCAACCTCTGGTCTCTTAAACAGTCCTTCTGAAACCAGTCTTCAAACTCTGCTCTCTGCAAGAGTTATTCTGCACCCCAGTCTCCATCCTCTGCTCTCTGCAACAGTCCTTCTTTACCCTAGTCTCCAACCTCTGCTCTCTGTAACAGTCAATCTATACTGCAATCTCCAACCTCTGCTCTCAGTAAGGGTCCTTCTGCACCCCAGTCTACAAACTCTGCTTTCTGTATCAGTCCTTGTGTTCCCCAGTCTCCAACCTGTGCTCTCTGTAACAGTCTTTCTGCACCTCAGACTCCAACCTCTGCTCTCTGCTACAGTTCTTCAGCGCCTCAATCTCAAACCTCTTCTCTCTGCCACAGTCCTTCTGCACCTCAGTGTCAAAACTCTGCTCTCTGTAAGATCCTTCTGAAACCCTGTCTCCAACCTCTACTTTCTGCAGTGGTTCTTCTGTAAACCAGTCTCCAACCTCTGTTCTCTACAACAGTCATTCTGTACCCCAGTCTCCAACGTCTGCTCTCTGTAAGAATCTTTCAGTCTCCAAACTCTGTTTTCTGTAAGGGTCCTTCTGCACCCCAGTCTTAAACTTCTGCTTTCTGTATCAGTCCTTCTGCATTGCAGTCTCCAAACACTGCTCTCTCCAACGATCCTTCTGCACCTCTGTCACCAAACTCTGCTCTCTCTAAGAGTCCTTCTGTACCTCATTCTCCAATCTCTACCCTCTGTAAGATTCTTTTGCAACCCAGTCTCCAAACTCTGATCTCTGTAACTGTCCTTCTGCACCCCAGTCTCCAAGAACTGCTCTCTGTAACAGGCCTTCTTCACCCCAGTCTCCAACGTCTGATGTATGTAACAGGCCTTTTGCACCCAGTCTCCAAACTCTTCTCTATTCAATGATCCTTCTCCACCCCAGTATCCAACCTCTGCTCTCAGCAACAGTCCTTTTGTACCCCTGTCTCCAACCTATGCTCCCTGTAAGATCATTTTGAACACCTGTCTTGAACCTCTGCTCTCTGTAACACTACTCTGTACCCCAGTCTCCAACTTTTGCTTTCTGCAAGGGTCTTTTTGCACCTCAGTCTCCAACTTCTGCTCTCTGCAACACTCCTTCTGCACCCCAGTCTCCTAACTTTGCTCTCTGCAACAGTTTTTCTGCACCTCAGTCTTTAAATTGTGCTCTCTTTAAAAGTCCTTCTGCACCCCAGTCTCCAACCTGTGCTCTCAGTAAAAGTCATTCTGCACCACAGTCTCCAACCTCTGCACTCTCTAACAATTTTTCTGAACCCCAGTCTTCAACCTCTGCTCTCTGCAACGATCTTTCTGCACCCCAGTCTCTAAAGTCTGCTCTCTGTAACAGTCCTTCTGCACCCCAGTCTTCAAACTCTGCTTTCTTTAACCGTCTTCTGCATCTCAGTCTCCATCCTCTGCTCTATGCAACAGTTCTTCTTCACTCACGTCTCCAACGTCTGCTCTCTGAAAAAGTCCTTCTAATCCCTAGTCTCCTATCTCTGCTCTCTGTAACAGTCCTTCTACACACCATTCTCCATATTCTGCTCGCCCCAAGGATACTTCTGCACCCCAGTCTCCACCCTGTGCTCTCTGCAGCTTTCCTTTTGCACCCCAGTCTCCAGCATCTGCTCTCTGCAACAGTCTTTCTCCACCCCAGTCTGCAAACTCTACTCTCTGTAACAGTCTCTCTGGACCCCAATCTCCAACCTCTACTCTCTGTAAGAGTCCTTCTACACCCCAGTCTCCACACTCTGTTTTAAGCAAAAGTTTTTCTGCACCCCAGTCTCCAACCTCTTTTCTCTGTAACTATCCTTCTCACCTCAGTCTCCAACCTCTACTCTCTGTAACCGTGCTTCTGCACCTTAGTCTCCAAACTCTGCTCTCTAAAAGATCCTTCTGCACCCCAGTTTTCAAACTCTGCTTTGTAACAGGCCTTCTGCACCCCAATCTCCAACCTCTGCTCTCTGTATCAGTCCATCTGCACCCCAGTCTCTAAACTCTGTTCTCTGCAAAGATCCTTCTGCACCCCAGTCTGCAACATCTGCTCGGTGCAACAGTCCTTGTGCAACCCAGTCTCCAACATCTGCTCTCTGCAACAGTTCTTCTGTACCTCAGTCTGAAAACTCTGCTCTCTGCAACAATCACACTGTACCCCAGTCTCCAACCTCTGCTCTCTATAACAGTCTTTCTATACCTCTGTCTCCTAACTCTGCTCTCTGTAAGACCATTCTGAAACCTAGTCTGCGAACTCTGCTCTCTGTAACAGTCCTTCTGCACCCCAGTCTCCAAACTCTGCTCTCTGAAACAGGCCTTCTGCATCCCAGTCTCCAACATCTGCTCTCTGTAAGAGGCCTTTTGCACCCCAGTCTCCAACCTCTACTCTCTGCAACGATCCTTCTTCACCCCAGTCTCTTACCTCTTCTCTCTAAAACAGTTCTTCTGCACCCCAATCTCTTACCTTTTCTCTCTGTAAGATCCTTCTGCACACCAGTCTTCAAGCCCTGCTCGCTGTAACAGTCCTTCTGGAACCTATCTCAAAACTCTGCTCTCTGCAACGGTCATTCTGCACCCCACTCTCCAACCTCTGTTTTCTGCAACAGTCCTTCTAAACCCCAGTCTCCAAACTCTGCTCTCTGTAACAGTCCTTCTCTACCAAAGTCTCCAACCTCTGCTCTCTGTAACGGTCCTTCTGCCCCCCAGTCTCCAAATCTGCTTTCATTGTCAGTCTTTCTGCACCCCAGTATCCAACCTCTGCTCTCTGTAACAGACCTTCTGCACCTCAGTCTCCAACCTCTGCTTTCAGCAACAGTTCTTCTGAACCCCAGTCTCCTACCTCTGCTCTCTGCAGCAATCCTTCTGCACCCAGTATCAAACCTATGCTCTCTGTAAACGTCCATCTGTACCCCAGTCTCCAACCTCTGCTCTCTGTAATGATCCTTCTGCACCCCAGTCTCAAACATCCGCTCTCTGTTACAGTCCTTCTGCACCACTGTCTCCATACTCTTTTCTCTGTAAGATCGTTCTGAAACCCAGTCTCCAACGTCTGCTATCTGTAACTGTCCTTCTGCACCCCAGTCTTTAACCTCTGCTCTCTGCAACATTCCTTCTGAACCCCAGTCTCCAAACTGAGCTCTCTGTAAAAGTCTTTCTGCACCCCAGTCTCCAAATTCTGCTCTCTGTAACGATCCTTCTGCACCCCAGTCTCGAATCTCTGCTCTCTGCAACGATCCTTCTGCACCCCAGTCTCCAAATTCTGCTCTCTGCAACGATCCTTCTGCACCCCAGGCTCCAAATTCTGCTCTCTGCAACGATCATTCTGCACATAAGTCTTCAACCTCTGCTCTCTGCAACGATCCTTCTGCACCCCAGTCTCAAACCACTGCTCTCTGCAACAGTCCTTATGAACCCCAATCTCCATCATCTGCTTTGTGCAACAGTTCTTCTGTACCTCAGTTTGAAAACTCCCCTCTCTGTAATCCTCCATCTGCAACCCAGTCTACAACCTATGCTCTTTGTAACAGTCCTTCTGTACCTCAATCTCCAATCTCTGCTCTATGCAACAGTCTCCAACTTCTGTTCTCTGTAAGGGTCTGTATTCACCCCAGTATCCAACCTGTGCTTTCTGTATCAGTCGTTTGAACCACAGTCTCCAAACTCTTCCCTCTGTAACCGTCTTTCTGCAACTCAGTCTGCAACCACTGCTCTCTGCAACAGTCCTTCTGCACCCCAGTCTCCAACATCTGCTCTCTGCAACAGTCATTCTGCACCCCAGTCACAAAACTTTGCTCTCTGGAACAGTCCTTCTATACTGCATTCTCCAACCTCTGCTCTGTGTAAGGGTACTTCTGCACCCCAATTTCCAACCTTTGCTTTCTGTGTCAGTTCTTCTGCAACCCAGTCTCCAACCTCTGCTCTGCGTAACTGTCCTTCTGCAACTTAGTCTCCAACCTCTGCTCTCTGCTACAGTCCTTTTGAACCCCAATCTCCAACCTCTACTCTCTGTAACAGTTCTTTTACATCCCAGTCTAAAACCTCTGCTCTTTGTATCAGTCCATCTGCACCCCTGTCTCCAACCTCTGCTCTCCGTAATAATCCTTCTGCACCCCAGTCTCCAACCTCTTCTCTCTGCAATGGTCTTTGTGCTCCTCAGTCTCCAACTTCTACTCTCTGTAAAAGTGCTTCTGCACCTCAGTCTCCATTCTCTGCTCTCTGTAAGATCCTTCTGAAACCCAGTCTTCAAACTCGGCTCTCTGTAACAGTCCTTCATCACCCCAGTCTCCAAATTGTGCTCTATATAACAGGTCTTCTGCACTTCAGTCTCCAACCTCTGCTCTCTGTATCAGTCCATCTGCACCCCAGTCTCTAACGTCTGCTCACTGCAACGATCCTTCTGCATCCCAGACTCCAACCTCTGATCGCTGCAACAGTCTTTGTGCAACCCAGTCTACAACATCTGCTCTCTGCAACATTTCTTCTGTACCTCACTCTGAAAACTCTGCTTTCTTCAATAATCCTTCTGCACCCCAGTCTCCAACCTGTGCTTTCTGTAAAAGTCCTTATGCAGCTCAGTCTCCAACCTATGCTCTCTGTAAGATACTTCTGCACACCAGTCTACAACGTCTGCTCTCTAAAATGATCCTTTAGAACCCCAGTCTCCAACCTCTGCTCCCTGTAACAGTCTTTCTGTACAGCAGTCTTTAAATTCTGCTCTCTGTAACAGTCCTTCTACACCCCAGTCTCCAACCTCTACTTTCTATATTAGTCTTTCTGCACCCCAGTCTTCAAACTCTGCTCTCTGTAACAGTTCTTCTGCACCTCAGTCTCCAAACTCTGCACTCTGCAACAGTCCTCTGCACCCCAGTCTCCACCCTCTGCTCTCGGTAACAGTTCTTCTGCACCCCAATCTCCAAACTCTGCTCTCTGTAACACTCCTTCTGCACTCCAGTCTCCACCCTGTGATCTCTGTAACAATTCGTCTACACATCAGTCTCTAAGCTCTGCTCTCTACAACGTTCCTTCTGCTCCTCAGTCTCCAAACTCTACTCCCTGTAAAAGTCCTTCTGCACCTCAGTTTCCAAACTCTGCACTCTGCAACGATCATTCTGCACCCCAGTTTCCAAAATGTGCTTACTGTAACAATCCTTCTGCACCCCAGTCTCCAACCTCTGCTCTCTTTAACAGGTCTTCTACACCCCAGTCTCCAAACTCGGCTCTCTGTAACAGGCCTTTTTAACCGCAGTCTCCAAACTCTTCTCTCTGCAAGGATCCTTCTGCACCTCAGTCTCCAACCTCTGCTCTCTGAAACAGTCTTTGTGAACCTCAGTCTTAAAACTCTGCTCTCTGCAAAAATCTTTCTGCACCCTAGTTTCCAACCTTTGCTCTCTATAACAGTCCTTCTAAACCTCAGTCTCCAAAATGATGTCTGTAAGATCCTTCTGCAACCCAGTCTCGAAATTGTGCTATCTGCAACAGTCCTTCTGCACCCCAGTCTGCAAACTCTGCTCTCTGTAACAGGCCTTCTGCACCCCGGTCTCCAATCTCTGCTCTCTGTATCTGGCCTTCTTCACCCCAGTCTCCAACCTCTTCTCTCTGCAGCGATCCTTCTTCACATCAGTCTCCAACCTCGGCTCTCTGCAACAGTCCTTCTGCACCCCAGTCTCCAACCTCTGCTCTATGTAACACTCCTTTTGCACCCCAATCACCAACCTCTGCTCTCACCAACCTCTGCTCTCTGAAACAGTTCTTCTGCACCCCAGTAACCCAAATCTGCTCTGTTTAACGATCCTTCTGCACCTTAGTTTCCAACCTCTGCTCTCTTTAATGATCGACTTTTTTATCGCATTCTCCAACCTCTTCTCTTTGTAATGGTCCATCTGCTCCCCAATTGCCAACCTCTGCTTTCTGTAACAGTCCTACACCCCAGTCTCCAAACTGTTCTGTCTGCAACGATCCTTCTGTACCTCAGTCTCCAACCTCTGCTCTCTGTAAAAGTCCTTCTGCACCTCAGTGTCCATCCTTTGCTCTCTGTAATGGACCTTCTGCACCGAAGTCTTCAATCTCTGCTCTCTGTAACACTCCTTCTGCACCTCAGTCTCCAATGTCTCCTCCCTGTAACAGTCCTTCTGTACCGCAGTCTCCAACCTCTTCTCTCTATAATGGTATTTCTGCACCCCAATTGCCAACCTCTGCTTTCTGAAACAGTCCTTCTGCACCTGAGACTCCAACCTCTGCTCTCTGTAACAGTTTTTCTAAGCCTCAGTCTGTAACCTCTGCTCTCTGCAAAAATCCTTCTAAACCCCAGTCTCCAAACCTTGCTATCTGTAACAATCCTTCTGCACCCCAGTCTCCAACATCTGCTCTCTGTAACAGGTCTGCTGTCCCAGTCTCCAACCTCTTCTCTCTGCAACGATTCTTCTGCACCTCAGTCTCCAACCTCTGCTCTCTGCAACAGTCCTTCTGCCCCCCAGGCTCAAACATCTGCTCTCTGTAAGATCCTTCTGCACCCCGTTCTTTAAACTTTGCTATCTGTAACAGTCATTCTGCACCTCAGTCTCCAACCTCATCTCTCTGCAACGGCCCTTCTGCACCCCAGTACCCCACCTCTGTTCTCTACAGCAGTCCTTCTGCACCCCAGGCTACAAACTCTGCTGTCTGTAATAGTCCTTCTGCACCCCAGTCTCCAAATTCTACTTTCTGAAACTGTTATTCTGCAACACAGTCTAAAATCTCTGCTCTATGTAACAGTCCTTTTGCACCTCAGTCTCCAAACTCTGCTCTCCACAACAGTCCTTCTGCATCCCAGTCTCCAACGTCTGCTCTCTGCAACAGTCCTTCTACACAACAGTCTCCACCTTCTGCTCTCTGCTAAAGTCTTTCTGCACCCAAGTCTCCAACCTCTGCTCTCTTCAACATTTCTTCTGCATCCCAGTCTCCAACCTGTGATCTCTGTAACTATCCTACTGCACCCGGTCTCCAAACTCTGCTCTCTGTAGCGATCCTTCTGCACCTTAGTCTCCAACCTCTGCTCTCTGCAATGATTCTTCTGCACCCCAGTGTCCAACGTCTGTTCTGTGCAACAGTCCTTCTGACCCAAGTCTCCAGCCTCTGCTCTCTGTAACATCCTTCTGCACCCCAGTTTCCAAACTCTGCTCTAGGTGAAATTCTTTCTGCACCCTATTCTCCACCCTGTGCTCTTTGTAACAGTACTTTTGTACCGCGGTTTCCAATCTCTGCTCACTGCAACATTTCTTCTGCACCCCAGTCTCCAAACTGTGCTCTCTGTAACTGTCTTTCTGACCCTAGTCTCCCACCTGTGTTCTCTGTAACGATCCTTCTGCATCTCAGTCTCCAACCTCTGCTCTCCGCAACGATCTTTGTGCACCTCAGTTTCTAAACCCTTCTATCTGCAACGATCGTTCTGCACCAAAGTTTCCAACGTCTGCACTCTGTAACAGTCCTACTACACCTAGTCTCCAAACTCTTCTCTCTGTACCAATCCTGCTGCATCTCAGTCTCCAACATCTGCTCTCTGTAACAGTCCTTCTGCACCTCAGTCTTCAAACTCTGCTCTCTGTAACAGGCTTACTGCACCCCAGTCTCCAACCTCTTCTCTCTATAACAGTTCTTCTGCACAACCATCTCGAATCTCTACTCTCTGTAACAGTCTTACTGCACCCCAGTCTCCAACCTCTGCTCTCTGCAACAGTCCTTCTGCACCCCAGTCTCCAGACTCTGCTCTCTGTAAGATTCTTTTGCATCCCTTTCTACAACCCTTCCTCTCTGTAACAGTCCTTCTACACCCAAGTATCCAACCTCTGCTCTCTCTAAAAGTCCTTCTGCACCTCAGTCCTTCTGTACCTTAGTCTCCAAACTCTTCTCTCTATAACGGTCCTTCTGCACCCCAATTGCCAACCTCTGCTTTCTGTAACAGTCTTTCTGCACCTCAGATTCCAAACACTGGTCTCTGTAACAGTCCTTCTAAGCCTCAGTATGTAACCTCTGCTGTCTGCAAAAATCCTTCTGTACCCCAGTTTCCAATCTGTGCTATCTGTAACAATCCTTCTGCACCCCAGTCTCCAACCTCTGCTCTCTGTAAGAGGTCTTCTGCACCCCAGTCTCAAACCTCTTCTCTCTAAATGATCCTTCTACACCTCAGTCTTTAACCTCTGCTCTCTGCAATGATCCTTCTGCACCTCAGTCTCCAAGCTCTGCTCTCTGCAATGATCCTTCTGCAATCCAGTTTCCAACAACTGCTCTCTGAAACAGTCCTTCTACACCCTAGTCTCCAAACTCTGTTCTCTGCTACAGTACTTCTGCACCCCAGTCTCCAACCTCTGCTCTCTGCAACATTTCTTCTGCACCCAAGTCTCCAACCTGTGCTCTCTGTAACTCTCCTGCTGCACCCAGGTCTACAAACTCTGCTCTCTGTAGCGATCCTTCTGCACCTCATTCTCCAAACTCTGCTTTCTGCAACGATTCTTCTGCACCCCAGTCTCCACACTCTGTTCTCTGCAACATTCCTTCTCTACCCCAGGATCCAACATCTTCTCTCTGAAACAGTCCTTCTGCATCTTAGTCTGAAAACGTGGCTCTCTGCCAAAATCATTCTGCACCTGAGTTTCCAAACTTTGCTCTCTGTAACAGTTCTTCTGAACCTCAGTCTACAAAATGCTCTCTGTAAGATCCTTCTGCAACCCAGTCTCAAAATTGTGCTATCTTTAACAGTCCTTCTGCACCCCAGTCTCCAAACTCTGCTCTCTGTAATAGGCGTTCTTCACCCCAATCTCTAATCTCTGCTCTCTGTAACAGGCCTTCTGTACCCCAGTCTCCAACCACTTCTCTCTTCAAAGATTCTTCTTAACCTCAGTCTCCAACCTCTGCTCTCTGCAACAGTCCTTCTGCACCTCACTCTCCAAACTCTGCTCTCTGCAACGGTTATTCTGCACCCCACTCTCCACACTCTGTTCTCTGCAGCATTCCTTCTGTACCCCAGGCTCCAACCTCTGCTTTCTGCAACAGTCCTTCTGCATCCCAGTCTCCAAACTCTGCTCTCTGCTAAAGTACTTCTGCACCCGAGTCTCCAACATCTGCTCTCTGTATCAGTCCTTTTACACCTCAGTCTCCAACCTCTGCTCTCTGCAGCAGTCCTTTTACACCCCAGTAACCAAAATCTGCGCTGTGTAACGATCCTTCTGCACCTTAGTTTCCAACCTCTGCTCTCTGCAACGATTTTTCTGCACCCCATTCTCCAACCTCTGATCTCTGTTTCAGTCCTTCTGCACCACAGTCTCTAAACTCTGCTCTCTGCAAAAGTCCTTATGCACCCAAGTCTCTAAACTCTGCTGTCTGCAACATTTTTTCTACACCCCAGTCTCCAACCTGTGCTCTCTGTAACAGTCTTTCGGCACCCCAGTCTCCAACATCTCCTCTCTGCAACGATCCTTCTTCTACCCAGTCTCCAAACTTTGCTCTCTGTAAAAGTCCTTTTGTATCGCAGTCTCCAACCTCTTCTCTTTGTAACACTCCATCTCCTCCCCAATTGCCAACTTCTGCTTTCTGTAATAGTTCTTCTGCACCCCAGGCTCCAAACTCTTCTTTCTGCAACAATCTTTCTACACCCCAGTCTTCAACCTCTCCTCTCTGTGAAAGTCCTTCTGCACCTCAGTCTCCATTCTTTGCTCTCTGTAATTGTTCTTCTGCACCCCAGTCTCCAATCTCTGTTCTCTGTAACAATTCTTCTGCACCACAGTCTCCCAAATCTGCTCTCTACAAAGGTCCTTCTGCAGCCCAGTCTACAAACTCTGCTCTGTAACAGTCGTTCTGTACGGGAGTCTCCAACCTCTTCTCTCTATAACGGTCCTTCTACACCCAAATTTCCAACCTCTGCTCTCTGTAACATTCCTTCTAAGACTCAGTCTGAAACTTCTGCTCTCTGCAACAATCCTTCTAAACAACAGTCTCCAAACTGTGCTATTTGTAACAATCCTTCTGCACCTCAGTCTCCAAAATCTGCTCTCTGTAACAAGTTTTCTGCAACCCAGTCTCCAAACTCTGCTCTCTATAACAGGCTTTCTGCACCCCAGTCTCCAACCTCTGCTCTCTTCAAAAGTCCTTCTACACCCCAGTCTCCAAACTCTGCTCTCTGCAATGATCCTTCTGCATCCCAGTCTACAACGTCTGCTCTCTTTAAGATCCTTCTGCAGCCCTTTCTCCAAACTTTGCTCTCTGTAACAGTCATTCTGCAACTCAGTCTCCAACCTCATCTCTCTGCAACGGCACTTGTGCACCCCAGTATCCAAGCTCTGTTCTCTGCAGCTTTCCTTCTGCACCCCAGGCAACAAACTCTGCTCTCTGTAACAGTCCTTCTGCACCCCAGTCTCCAAACTCTACTTTCTGTATCAGTTATTGTGCACCCCAGTCTAAAACCTCTGCTCTCTGTAACAGTCCTCCTGAACCTCAGTCTTCAACCTCTGCTTTCTGCAAAAGTCCATCTGCACCCCAGTCTCCAACCTCTGCTCTCTGCAAACGTCTTATTATACCCAATTATCCAACATCTACTCTCTGAAACGATCTTTCTGCATCCCACTCTCCAACGTCTGCTCTCTGCAACAGTCCTTCTGCACCCGAGTCTCCAACCTCTACTCTCTGCAACCTTTCTTCTGCACCCCAGTCTCCAAAATCTGCTCTCTGTAACAGGTTTTCTGAAACCCAGTCTCCAAACTCTGCTCTCTGTAACAGGCCTTCTGCACCCTAGTCTCCAACTTCTGCTCTATGCAAAAGTCCTTCTACACCCCAGTCTCCAACCTCTGCTCTCTGCAACGATCCTTCTGCATCCCAGTCTCTAATGTCTGCTCTCTGTAAGATCCTTCTTCACAACGTTCTCCAAACTTTGCTGTCTGTAATAGTCATTGTGCACGTCAGTCTCCAACCTCATCTCTCTTCAACAGCCCTTGTGCACCCCAGTATCTATCCACTGTTCTCTGCAGCTGTCCTTCTGCACCCCAGGCTACAAACTCTGCTCTCTGTAACACTCATTTTGCACCCCAGTCTCCAAAGTCTAGTTTCCGTATCAGTTATTGTGCACCCCAGTCTAAAACCTCTGCTCTCTGTAACAGTCCTTCTGCACCTCAGTCTCCAACCTCTGCTTTCTGCAACAGTCCATCTGTACCCAAGTCTCCAACCTCTGCTCTCTGCAAACGTCTTATTATACCCCAGTATCCAATATCAGTTCTCTGCAACAATCTTTCTGCATCCCATCTCCAATGTCTGCTCTCTGCAACAGTCCTTCTACACCCAAGTCTCCAACCTCTGCCCTCTGCTACAGTCCTTCTGCACCCCAGTCTCCAACCTCTGCTCTCTGCAACCTTTCTTCTGCATCCCATTCTCCAACCAGTGCTCTCTGAAACTATCCTACTGCACCCCGGTCTCCAAACTCTGCTCTCTGTAGCGATCATTCTGCACCTCAGACTCCAACCTCTGCTCTCTGCAACGATCCTTCTGTATCCCAGTCTCCCACATCTGCTCTCTGCAATGGTCCTTCTGCACCCCAGTCTCCAAATTCTGCTCTCTGTAACACTCCTTCTAAATGGCAGTCTGCAACCTCTTCTCTCTATAACGGTCCTTCTGCACCCCAATTTCCAAACTCTGCTCTCTGTAACAGTCCTTCTAAGCCTCAGTCTGAAACTTCTGCTCTCTGCAATAATCCTTCTAAACCCCAGTCTCCGAACTGTGCTATCTGAAACAATCCTTCTGCACCCCAGTCTCCAACATCTGCTCTCTGTAACAGGTCTTCTGCATCCCAGTCTACAACTTCTGCTCTCTGTAAGATCTTCGTGCACCCCGTTCTCCAAACTTTGCTCTCTGTAACAGTCATTCTGCACCTCAGTCTCCAACCTCATCTCTCTGCAACGGCCCTTGTGCACCCCAGTATCCAAACTCTGTTTTCTGCAGCTGTTCTTCTGCACCCCAGGCTACAAACTCTGCTCTCTGTAACAGTCCTTCTGCACCCCAGTCTCCAAACTCTAGTTTCCGTATCAGTTATTCTGCACTCCAGTATAAAACCTCTGCTCTCTGTATCAGTCCTACTGCACCTCAGTCTCCAACCTCTGCTTTCTGCAACAGTCCTTCTGCACCTCAGTCTCCAAGCTCTGCTCTCTGTAACAGTCCTTCTGCACATCAGTGTCCAACCTCTGCTCTCTGTAATGATCCTTCTGCACCACATGTCTAAACTCTGCTCTCTATAACACGCCTTCTGCTCCACAGTCTCCAACCTCTGCTTTTGTAACAGTTCTTCTGAACGCCAGTCTCCATCCACTGTTCTCTGTGACAATCCTTTGACACCCCTGTCTCCAACCTCTCCTCTCTGTAAAAGTCCTTCTGCACCTCAGTATCCAAACTCTGCAATCTGTAACGCTTCTTCTGCACCCCAGTCTCCATCCTCTGCTTTCTGTATCAGTTCTTCTGCACCCAAGTCTCCCAACTCTGCTCTCTGGAACATTTCTTCTGCACCGCAGTCTCCAACCTGTGCTCTCTGTGACAATCCTTCTGAACCGCAGTCTCCAACACCTGCTCTCTGCAACGATCCTTTTTCTATCCAGTCTTCAAAGTCTGCTCTCTGTAAAAGTTCTTTTGTATCGCAGTCTTTAACCTCTTCTCTTTGTAACGGTCCATCTGCTCCCCAATTGCCAACCTCTGATTTCTGTAACAGTCCTTCTGCACCCCAGTCTCCAACATCTGCTCTCGGCAAACATTCTTTTTTTATCCAGTCTCCAAAATCTGCTCTCTGTAAAAGTCATTTTGTATCGCAGTCTCCAACCTCTTCTCTTTGTAACGGTCCATCTGCTCCCCAATTGCAAACCTATGCTCTCTGTAGAAGTCCTTCTGCACCTCAGTCTCCATCATTTGCTCTCTCTAATTTTCCTTCTGCACCCCAGTCTCCAATCTCTGCTCTCTGTAACAATCCTTCTGCACCTCTGTCTCCAACGTCTGCTCTCTGTAACAGGCCTTTTTCACCCCAGTCTCCAAACTATGCTCTCTGCAACAGTCCTTCTGTACCGCAGTCTCCAACCTCTTCTCCCTATAACGATACTTCTGCAACCCAATAGCCAACCTCTGCTTTCTTAAATAGTCCTTCTGCACCTCAAACTCCAAACTCTGCTCACTGTAACATCATTCTACGCCTCAGTATAAAACATCTGCTCTCTGCAAAAATCCTTCTAAACCCCAGTCTCAAAACTGTGCTATCTGTAACAATCCTTCTGCACCCCAGTCTCAAGCATCTGCTCTCTGTAACAGGCCTTCTGCACCGCATTCTCCAACCTCTTCTCTCTGCAATGATACTTCTGCAACTCAGTCTCCAATCTCTGCTCTCTGCAACAGTCTTTCTGCACCCCAGTCTCCAACCTCTTCTCTCTGTAAGATCCTTCTCCACCCCGTTCTGCAAAATTTGCTCTCTGAAACAGTCATTCTGCATCTCTTTCTCCAACCTCATCTCTCTGCAATGGCCCTTCTGCACTCCAGTATCAAACCTCTGTTCTCTGCAGCATTCCTTCTGCACCACAGGCTAGAAACTCTGCTCTCTGTAACAGTCCTTCTGCACTTCAGTCTCCAACCTCTGCTCTCTGCTACAGTCGTTATGCACCCCAGTCTCCAAACTCTGCTCTCTTCAAAATTTTTTCTGCACCCTAGTCTTCAACCTGTGCTCTCTGTAACTATCCTACTGCACCCTGGTCTCCAAACTCTGCTCTCTGTAGCGATTCTTCTGCACCTCAGTCTCCAACCTCTGCTCTCTGCAACGATCGTTCTGCAACAGTCTGTTCTCTGCAACAGTCCTTCTCACCCCAGTCTGCAACGTCTGTTCTCTGCAACAGTCCTTCTTACCCCAGTCTCCAGGCTCTGCTCTCTGTATCATCCTTCTGCACCCTAGTTTTCAAACTCTGCTCTAGGTGACATTCCTTCGGCAGCCCAGTCTCCACTCGCTGCTCTTTGTAACAGTACTTCTGTACCGCAGTCTCCAATCTCTGTTCACTGCAACATTTCTTCTGCACCCCAGTCTTCAATCTGTGCTCTCTGTAACTGTCTTTCTGACCCTAGTCTCCAAACTCTGCTCTCTGTAACGATCCTTCTGCACCTCAGTCTCCAAACACTGCTCTCTGAAACAGTCCTTCTGCACCCCTGTCTCCAAACACTTCCCTCTGTAACAGTCGTTCTGCATCCCTTCACCAAACTCTGCTCTCTGTAACAGGCCTTCTGCACCAAGTCTCCAACCTCTGTTCTCTGGAACAGTCCTTCTGCACCCCAGTCTCAAACATCTGCTCTCTAAAAAGATCCTTCTGCACACCAGTCTACAACATTTGTATTCTCCAACAATTCTTCTACACCTCAATTCCAAAACTCTGACTTCTACAATGGTCCTACTGCACCCCAGTCTCTAATATCTGCTCTCTGCAACGATCATTTTGCTCCACAGTCTCCAACCTATGCTCTCTGTAAGATTCTACTGCACCCCAGTTTCCAAACTCTGCTCTCTGTAACATTTTTTCTCCACCCAGTGCCCAACCTCTGCTCTCTTCAACAGTCCTTCTGCACGCCAGTCTCCAACCTCTGTTCTCGGCAACAGTCCTTCTGCACCCCAGTCTCCAAACTCTGCTCTGGGTATCATTTCTTCTTCACCTCAGTCTCCAACCTCTGCTTTATGTAAGATCTTTTTGCAACCCAGTCTCCAAAGTCTGCTCTCTGTGACTGTCCTTCTAGACCTCAGTCTCCAACCTCTGCTCTGTGCAACAGTTCTTCTGCACCCCAGTCTCCAAACTCTGCTCTCTGTAAGATCCTTCTGCAACTCAGTCTCCAAACTCTCATCTCTTTCACAGTCCTTCTTCACCCCAGTCTCCAACCTCTGCTCTCTGTAACAATCCTTCTGGACCTAGGTCTCCAACATCTGTTCTCTGCAATGGTCCTTCTGCCCCTATTCTTAAACCTATGTTGTCTGCAAGAGTCCTTCAGCACGTCATATCAAACCTCTACTCCCTGCAACAATCCTTCTGCACCGTAGTCTCCAACTTTGGCTCTCTGCAACAGTTCTTCTGCACCCGAGTCTCCAACATCTACTCTCTGAATAAGTACTTCTCCACCCCAGTCTCCAACCGCTTCTCTCTGTAAGAGTCCTTCTGTACCGCAGTCTCTAACTTCTGCTCTTTGTAAGAAACTGTACCCCAGTTTCCAAACTCTGCTCTCTGTAACATTCTTTCTCCACCCAAGTCTCCAAACTCTGCTCTCTGCAACAGTCCTTCTGCACCACAGTCTCCAACCTCTACTTTCTGTATCAGTCCTTCTGCACCACAGTCTCCAAATTCTGCTCTCTGTAACAGTCCTTCTGCAACTCAGTCTCCAAACTCTGCTCTCTGCAGAAGTCCTTCTGCATCCCATTCTCAAACCTCTGCTCTTTGCAACAGTCCTTGTGTACCCAAGTCTCCAACCTCTGCTCTCTGTAACAGTCCTTCTATACTGCAGTCTCCAACCTGTGCTCTCTGTAAGGTTCATTCTGGACCCAAGTCTCCAACCTCTGCTTTCTGTATCAGTCCTTCTGCATCCCAGTCTCCAAACTCTGCTCTCTGTAACAGCCCTTCTGCACCAAGTCTCCAAACTTTCCTCTCTGTAATAGTCCTTCTTCACCCCAGTTTTCATACTCTACTTTCTGCAACAGTCTTTCTACACCCCCGTCTTCAACCTCTGCTCTGTATAACAGTCTTTCTGCAACCCACTTTCTAATCTCTGCTCTCTGCAATGATCCTTCTGCATCCCAGTCTTCAACATATGCTCTCTGTAACCATCCTTCTGCACTCAAGTCTCCAAACTTTGCTCTCTACAATGATCCTTCTGCACACCAGTCTCCAAACTCTGTTCTCTGCAATGATCCTACTGCACCTCAGTCACCAACCTCTGCTCTCTGTAACAATCCTTCTGCACTGCAGTCTTCAAACTCTGCTCTAGGTAATATCTTTCTGCAACCCAAGCTCCAAATCTGCTCTCTGTAACAGCCCTTCTGCACCCAGTCTCCAAAATTTCCTCTCTGTAACAGGTTATCTGCACCCCAGTCTCCAAACTCTGCTCTCTGTATCAGTCCTTCTGCACCGAGTCTTTAAACTCTGCTATCAGTAACAGTCTTTCTGCATCTCAGTCTCCTACCTCTGCTCTCTGCAACAGCTATTCTGCACCCCAGTGTCCAACATCTGCAGTCTGAAACAGTTCTTCTCCACCCCAGTCTTCAACCTCTGCTCTCTGTAACGGTCCTTCTTCACCTCAGTCTCAAACCTCTGCTATATGCAACAGTTCTTCTTCACCCCAGTCTCCAAAGTCTGCTCTCTGTAACATTCCTTCTGCACCTAAGTCTCCAAATTCTGCTCTTTGCAACAGTCCTTCTGCACCAAAGTCTCCAACCTCTTCTCTCTGCAACAGTCCTTCTACACCCGAGTCTTCAACCTCTGCTCTGTGTAACAGTCCTTCTGCACCCCTGTCTCCAAACTCTGCTCTCAGTAACAATCCTTCTGCACCCCAGTCTCCAAACTCTGCTCTCTGTAACAGTCCTTCTGCACAATATTTTTCACCTCTGCTCTATGTTACAGTCTTTGTATACCGCAGTCTCCAACTTCTGCCCTCTGTAACAGTCCCTGTGCACCTCAATTTCCAACCTCTGCTTTCTGTAACAGTCCTTCTGCACCTCAGTCACCAAACTCTGCTCTCTGTAACCGTCCTTCTGCACCTCAGTCACCAACCCTTGGTCTCTGTAGATCCTTCTGCAACCCAGCCTCAAAACTCTTCTCTCTATAACAGTCCTTCAGCAAACCAGTCTTCAATCTCTGCTCTCTGTTGCAGGCCTTCTGAACTCCAGTCTCCAAACTCTGCTCTATGAAACAGTCCTTCGGCATGCCAGTTTCCAACCTCTGCTCTCTGTAACGGTCCTACTGCACACCAGTCTCCCACCTCTGCTTTCTATATCATAATTTTTCACCCAGTCTCCAAAGTCTGCTATCTGTAACAGTCCTTCTGCATCTCAGTCTCCAAACTCTGCTCTCTGCAACAGTCCTTCTGCACCCCAGGCTACAACCTCTGTTTTCTGCAAAATTCTTTCTGCACCCCAGTCTCCACTTTGCTCTCTGCAATGATTCTACTGCAACTGAGTCTCCAACTTTGCTCTCTTCAACGATCCTCCTGCACACCAGTCTCCAACGTCTGCTCTCTGCAACAGTCCTTCTGCACACCAGTCTCCAACTTCTGGTCTCTATAAGATCCTACTGCACCTCAGTTTCCAAACTTTGCTCTCTGTGATATTCCTTCTGCACCCCAGTCTCCAACCTCTACTCTCTGTAACAGTCCTTCTGTACTGCAGTCTCCAAACTCTGCTCTCTGAAACAGTCCTTCTGAACCCCAGTGTCCAACCTCTGCTGTCTGCAACAGTGTTTCTGCACCTAAGTCTCAAACTTCTGCTCTCTGTAACAGGCCTTCTGCACCCCAGTCTCCAACAGCTTTTCTCTAAAACAGTTCTTATGCACCCCAATCTCCAAACTCTGCTCTCTGCAACATTCCTTCTGCTTCCCAGAGTCCATCGTCTGCTCTCTGAAAGAATCCTTCTGCTCCCCAGACTCCAATGTCTCCTCTCAGTAAAAGTTTTTCTGCACCTCAGTCTGCAACATCTGCTCTCTGTAACGATCCTTCATCATCTCAGTCTCCAAACTCTGCTCTCTGTAACAGGCCTTCTTCACCCCAGTCTCCAACCTCTGCTCTCTGGATCAGTCTTTCTGTACCCTAGTAACCTTCCTCTGCACAATGTAACAATCCTTCTGCACCTCTGTCTCCATCCTCTCCTCTCTGCAATGGTCCTTCGGCACCCCAGTCTTCAACCTCTACTCTCTGCAACAGTCATTCTGCACCCCAGTCTCCAACATCTGATCTCTGCAACAGTTCTTCTCCACGCCAGTCTCCAACCTCTGCTCTCTGTAACAGTCCTTCTTTACTGCAGTTTCCAAACATTTCTCTCTCTAACGGTCCTTCTGCACCCCAGTCTAAAACCTCGGCTTTCTGTATCAGTCCTTCTGCACTCATGTCTCCAAACTCTGCTCTCTGTAACAGTCCTTCTGAACCTCAGTCTCCAAATTCTGCTCTCTGCAACAGTCCTTCTGCACCCCAATCTCCAACCTCTGCTCTTTGCTACAGTCCTTCTCCACCCAAGTGTTCAACCTCTGCCCTCTTTAACAGTTCTTCGGCACCCCAGTCTTCTCATTCTGCTCTCTGCAACGATCCTTCTTCACCCACGTCTCCAAACTGTGCTCTCTGCAACAGTCCTTCTGCATCCGAGTTTTCAAACTTTTCTCTCTATAAGATCCTTCTGCACCCATTTCCAAACTCTTCTCTCTGTAACATTGCTTCTGCACCCCAGTCTCCAAACTCTGTTCTCTACAACAGTTCTTCTGTACAAGAGTCTTCAACATCTATTCTCTGTGAGGGTCCTTCTTCACCACAGTCTCCAACCTCTGCTTTCTGTATCAGTCCTTCTGCAACACAGTCTCCAAACTCTGCTCTTTGTAAAAGATTTCTGCACCTCACTTTCCGACCTCTGCTCGCTGCAACAGTCCTTCTGCACCCCAGTCTTCAACCTTGCTCTCTGCAACAGTTCTTCTGCACCCCAGCCTCCAATATCTGCTTTTTGCCACAGTCCTTCTCCACCCTTGTCTCCAACCTCTGCTCTCTGTAACAGTCCTTCTGTACTGCAGTCTCCAAACTCTCTTTGTAACGATCGTTCTGCTCCCCAGTCTACAAACTCTGCTTTCAGTATCAGTTTTTCTGAACCCCTGTCTCCAACCTCTGCTCTCTGTAACTTTCCTTCTCCACCTCAGACTCCAAACTCTGCTCTCCGCAACAGTCTTTCTGCGCCCCAATCTCTAACCTCATCTCTGCAACAGTCCTTCTGCACCTCAGTGTCCAACCTCTGATCTCTGTAAGAACCTTCTGAAACCCAGTCTCCAACTACTGCTTTCTACAATGGTACTTCTACACCCGAGACTCCAAACTCTGTTCTCTAAAACACTTATTCTGCACCCAATTCTCCAACCTCTTCTCTCTGTAACAGTACTTCTACACCCCAGTCTCCAAACTCTGCTTTCTGTATCAAACATTTTGCACCACAGTCTCCAACCTCTACTCTCTGTTACAGTTATTATGCATCCCATTCTCCAAACTCTGCTCTCTTCAACAGTCTTTCTGAACCATAGTTTCCTCAGCTACTCTCTGCAACAGTCTTCTGTACCCCAGTCTCCAACCTCTGATCTGTGTAACAGTCCTTCTGTACTGCAGTCTCCAACCTATGCTCTCTGTAACGGTCCTTCTGCACCCCAGTCTCCAATCTCTGCTTTCTGTATCAGTCCTTTTGCACACCAGTCTCCAACCTCTGCTCTCTTTATCAGTTCTTCTGCACCTCAGTCTACACACACTGCTCTCTGTCACAGTTCTTCTACACCCCAGTCTCCAACCTCTGCTCTCTGCAACAGTCCTTCTGCACCTCAGTCTCCAACTGCTTATCTCTGTAACAATCCTTCTGTACCTCAGTCAACAACCTCTGCTGTCTGAAACGGTCCTTCTGCACCTATGTCTCCAAACTCTACTCTCTGCAATGATCCATCTGCACCCCATTCTCCAAATTATGATCTCAGCAACTATCCTTCTGCACCCAAGTCTCCAACCTTTGATCTCTGAAACAGTCTGTCTTTGTCCAACCCAGTCTAAAACATCTTCTCTTCTCAACAGATCTTTTGCACCTCAATGTAAAAAATCTGCTCTCTGCAACAGTCCTTCTGCACCCCATTCTTCAACCTCTGCTCTCTGCAAAAGTCCTTATGCACCACAGTCTCCAACATCTTCTATCTACAACAGTCTTTAACCCCAGTCAAAATGGTGCTCTCTGTAACAGCCCTTCTATACTGCAGTCTCCAAAACTCTGCTCCCTGTAAGCATCATTCTGCACCCCAGTCTCTAAACTCTGCTTTTTGTATCAGTCCTTCTGCACCACATTCTCCAACCTATGCTCTCTGTAACAGTCCTTCTACCCCTCAGTCCTCCAACCTCTGTTTCTGCAACAGTCCTGCTACACCTCAGTCTCCAACCTCTGCTCTCTGCAACAGTCCTTCTTCAACCCAGTCTACAACATCTGCTCTCTGCAACATTTCTTCCTCACCCCAGTCTCCAACCTGTGCTCTCTGTAACTGTCCTTTGAACCCCAGTTGCCAACCTCTGCTCTCTGTAGCGATTCTTCTGCACCTCACTCTCCAAACTCTGCTCTGTGCAAAGATCCTTCTGCACCTCAGTCTTAAACCTCTGTTCTCTCCAATGATCCTTCTACACACCAGTCTCCATGCTCTGCTCTCTGTAACAGTCCTTCTGAACATCAGTGTGCAAACTCCGCTCTCCGTCACAATCCTTCTGCACCTCAGTCTCCAACCACTGCTATCTGTAATAGTCCTTCTGAACCTCAGATTCCAACCTCTGCTCTCTGGAACAGTCCTGCTGCACCCCAATCTCCAATCTCTGCTCTCTGCAACAGTTTTTCTGAACCTCAGTGTCCAACCTCTGCTCTCTGTAAGATCCTTCTGCAACACACTCTCTAACCTCTACTATCTGCAATGGTCCTTCTGCACCCCAGTCTCCTACCTCTTTTCTCTACAACACTTCTCCTTCACCCCAGTCTCCAACCTCTGCTCTCTATAACAGTTCTTCTGTTCTGCAGTGTCCAACCCCTGTTTCCTTTAATGGTCCTTCTGCACCCCAGTTTACAACCTCTTTTTTCTGTATCAGTCATTCTGCACCACATTCTCCAAACTCTGCTCTCTGTAACAGTCCTTGTGCACCTCAGTCTGCAACCTCTGCTCGCTGCAATAGTTCTACTGCACCCCAGTCTCCAACACCTGCTCTCGACAACAGTCTTTCTCTACCCTAGTCTCCAACCTCTGCTCTTTGAAACAGGTTTTCTGCACCACAGTCTCCAACCTCTGCTTTCTGTATGAGTTATTCTGCACCCAAGTCTCAAACCTCTGCTCTTTGTAACAGTGGTTCTGCACTTCAGTCTCAAACCTCTGCTCTCTGCAACAGTCCTTTGGCACCCAGTCTCAAAATGCGACTCTCTTAAAAAGTCTTCCTCCACCCCAGTCTTCAACCTCAGCTTACTGCAACAGTTCTTCTGCACCCCAATCTCTAACCTCTACTCTCCATAAGAGTTTTTCTGTACCCAAGTCTCCAATCTCAACTCTCTGCAACAGTTCTTCTGCACCCCAGTCTCCAACATCTGCTCTCTACAACAGTTCTTCTGCACCCCAGTCTCCAATCTCTGCTTTCTGTATCAGTACTTCTGCACTCAAGTCTCTCACCACTGCTCTTTGAAAAAGTCCTTCTGCAATTCAGTGTTTAAATTCTGCTCTGAGCAACAGTCACTCCCCACCCCAATCTCCAACGTCTGCTCTCCGCAACAGTTCTTCTGCACCCCAGTCTCCAACATCTGCTCTCTGCAACGATCCTTCTGCACCCTGTCTCCAAACTCTGCTCGCTGCAACAGTCCTTGTGCACCCAGGCTCGAATATGACTCTCTGCAACTGTTCTACTGTACCTCAGTCTGAAAACTCTGCCCTCTGCAAAATCCTTCATAACCCCAGCGTCCAACCACTGCTCTCTGTAACAGTCCTTCTTTACCTCAGCCTCCAATATCTGCATTGTGTAAGACCCTTCTGAAACCCAGTCTGCAAACTCTGCTCACTTTAAGAGTCCTTCTACACCCCAGTCTCCAAATTCTGCTCTCTGTAACAGGCCTTCTGCACCCCAGTATCCAAACTCTGTTTTCTGCCACAGTCCTTCTGCACCCCAGTCTCCAACATCTGCTCTCTGCAACACTATTTCTGCACCCTAGTTGCCAACCTCTGCTTTCTGTATCAGTCCTTCTGCACCCCAGTCTGCATCCTCTGCTCTCTGTAATAGTTCTTCTGCACCTTAGTGTCCAACCTCTACTCTCTGCAACAATTCTTCTCCACCCCAGTCTCCAACTTCTTCTCTCAGCCACAGTCCATCTTACGCCAGTCTCCAAACTCTACTCTCTGCAATAGTCCTTCTACAACGCAGTCTCCAACATCTGCTCTCTATAACAGTCCTTCTCTACCTCAGTCTCCAACCTCTGCTCTATGTAAGATCCTTATGCAACCCAGTTCTTAAACTCTACTCTCTGTAACTGTCCTTCTGCACCCCAGTCTCCAAGCAGTGCTCTCTGTAAAAGGCCTTCTGCACCCCAGTCTTTAACCTCTTCTGTCTGTAACAGGCCTTTTGACCCCAGTCTCCAATCTCTTCTCTCATCAACGATCCTTCTGCACCCAAGTCTAAAACCTCTACTCTCCGCAACAGTCCTTCTGCACCCCAGTCTCCAAATTATGCTTTCTGTAAGATAATTCTGCACACCTGTCTCCAAACTCTGCTCTCTGTAACAGTCCTTCTGTACAACAGAGTCCAACTTCTGCTCTCTGTAAGGGTCCTTCTGCACCTCAGTCTCCAAACTCTACTCTCTGCAACACTCCTTCTGCACCCCAGTCTCCAAACTGCTTTCTGCAACAGTTTTTCTGAACCTCAGTCTCCAAACATTGCTGTCTGTATAAGTCCTACTGCACCCCTGTCTCCAAACTTTGTCTCTTTAAAAGTCCTTCCTCACGACATTCTCAAACCTCTGCTGTCTCTAAGGATCCTTCTGCACACATGTCTCCAACATCTGCTCTTTGCAACGATCCTTCTGCACCAGAGTCTCCAACGTCTGATCTCAGTAACAGTCCTTTAGCACCTCAGTCTCCAAACTCAGCTCTCTGCATTGATCCTTCTGCACCTCAGTATCGAAACTCTACTCTCTGTAACAGTCCTTCTGCACTCCGGTCTCAAACCTCTGCTGTCTGCAAAGATCCTTCTGCACATCAGTCTCAGACGTCTGCTCTCTGCAACAGTCCTTCTGCACCCCAGTCTCCAACATCTGCTCTCTGCAACGACCCTTCTGCACCCCAGTATACAACATCTGCTCTATGCAACAGTCCTTCTGAACCCTTGTCTCCAACCTCTGCTCTCTGCAAAAGTCCTTCTGCACCTCAGTCGGAAAAACTCTGTTATCTGCAACGATCCTTCTGCACCCCAGTCTCAAATCTCTGCTCTCTGTAATAGTCCCATTGCACCTCAGTCTCTAAACTCTGCTCTGTGTAAAATCCTTCTGCAACCCTGTCTCCAAGCTCTGCTCTCTGTAACAGTCCTTCTGCCCCCCATTCTCCAAAATCTGCTCTCTGCAACAGTCCTTGTAAACCCCAGTCTCCAAACTCTGCTCTCTGCAACAGTACTTCTGCACCCCAGGATCCAACTTCTGTTCTCTGTAACAATCATTCTTCACTTCAGTTAACAAACTCTGATCTCTGCAATGGTCCTTCTGCACCAAAGTCTCCAACCTCTGCTCTCTGGAACAATCCTTCTGCACCCCAGTCTCCAAACTCTGCTCTCTACAACAATCCTTTTGCACACCAGTCTCTAACCTTTGCTCTCTGCAAAAGTCTTTCTGAACCCCAGTCTCCAACATCTGCTCCCTGCAACAGTCGTTCTGCACCTTAGTCTGACAACTCTGCTCTCTGCAACGATTTTTGTGCACTCTAGTCTCCAAATTCTGCTTTCTGTAACAGTCTTTCTGCACCTCAGTCTCCAAACTTTGCCCTCTGTAAGACCCTACTGCACAGCAGTTTTCAAACTCTGCTCACAGTTTTTCTGCACCTCAGTCTGACAACTCTGCTCTCTGCAACGATTTTTGTGCACCACAGTCTCCAAACTCTGCTTACTGTAACAGTCTTTCTGCACCCCAGTCTCCAAACTCTGCCCTCTGCAATGATCCTTCTGCGCCCCAGTCTCCAACCTCTGCTCTCTGCAAAAGTTTTTCTGCACCCCAGTCTCCAACATCTGCTCCCTGCAACAGTCCTCTTGAACCTCAGTCTGATATCTCTGCTCTCTTCAACGATCCTTGTGCACTCCAGTCTCCCATCTCTTCTTTCTGTAACAGTCCTTCTGCACCTCAGTCTCCAAAATCTGCTCTCTGTAACAGTGATTCTGCACCCCAGCCTCCAAACCCTGATCTCTGTAAGATCTTTTCCAAATCTGCTCTCTGTAACATTCCTTCTTCTCCCCAGAATCCAACATATGCTCTCTCTAACAGACCTTCTGCTCCCCAGTCTCCAATCTCTGTTCTCTGTAACAGTCCTTCTACTCCCCAGTCTCAAAACTCTGCTCTCTGTAACAGTCCTTCTGCACCTCAGTCTGAAAACTCTGATCTCTGTAACGGTCCTTCTGCACCCAAGTCTCCAACCTCTCCTTTCTGTATCATTCCTTCAGCACCACAGTTTCCAAACTCTGCTCTCTGTAACATTCCTTCTGCACCTTACTCTCCAACCTCGGCTCTCTGCGACAGTTCTTCTGCACCGCAGTCTCCAATCTCTGCTCTCTGCAACAGTCTTTCTGCACCCCAGTCTCCAATATCTGCTCTCTGCAAAAGTCCTTCTGCACCTCAGTCTGAAACTTTGTTCACTGCAATGATCATTCTTCACCCCAGTCTCCAACCTCTGCTCTCAGTAACAGTCCGGCTGTACCACAGTCTCCAAACTCTGCTCTCTGTAAGATCCTTCTGCAACCCTGTCTCCAAACTCTGCTGTCTGTAACAGTCCTTATGCACCCCAGTATCCAACCTCTGCTCTGTGTATCAGGCCTTTTGCACCCCATTCTCCAATCTCTGCTCTCTGCAACAGTCTTTCTGCACCAGAGTATCCAAACTCTGCTTTCTGTATCAGTCCATCTGCACCCCAATCTCCAAACTCTGCTCTCTGTAACAGTCCCTTCTGCACCTCAGTCTACAAACTCTGCTCTCCGCAACAGTCTTTCTGCACCTAAGTCTCCAAACTCTGCCTCTGTAAAAGTCCCTACTGAAAGGCAGTCTCGAACCTCTACTTTCTTCAACAGTGCTTCTGCACCAAATCTCAAACCTGTGCTCTCGGCAACAGTCCTTCTACACCTCATGTCCAAACTCTGCTCTCTGTAACAGGCCGTTTGAACCCCAGTCTTCAACCTTTGCTCTCTGCAACGATCCTTCTGGATCAAAGTCTCCAACCTCTGCTCTCTGGAAAAGTCCTTCTGCACAACAGTCTCCAACCTCTGCTCTCTGTAGGATCCTTCTGCACTCCAGTTTCCAAACTCTGCTCTCTGTAACATTCCTTTTCCACCCCAGTCTTTAATCTCTTCTTTCTGCAAATTTCGGCACCCCAGTCTCCAACATCTGTCCTCTGCAACAGTCCTTCTGCACCCAGTGTCCAACATCTGCTTTCTGATACAGTCCTATGGCAACCAAGTCTCCAAACTTTGCTTTATGTATCAGTCCTTCTGAACACCAGTCTCAAAACTTTGCTCTCTGTATCTATCCTTCTGCACCTCAGTCTCCAACCTGTGCTCTCTGTAACATTCCTTCTACACCCCAGTCTCCAACCTCTGCTCTCTGTAACAGTTTTTCTATACCACAGTCTCCAAACTCTGGTCTTTGTAACGCTCTTTCTGCACCCAAATTTTCAAACTCTGCTCTCTGTAACAGTACTTCTACACCTCAGTCTCCAACCTTTGCTCTCTCTAACAGTCTTTCTGCACCTCAGTCTGACACCTGTCCTCTCTGCACGGTCCTTCTTCACCTCAGTCTCCAACCACTGCTCTCAGTAACAGTCCACCTGCACCTCAGTCTCCAATCTCTTCTCTCCGTAAGATCCTTCAGCTACCCAGTCTCCAAATTCTGTTCTCTATAACAGTCCTTCTGCACCCCAGTCTCCAACCTCTACTCTCTTTAACAGGCCTTCTGCACGCGAGTCTCCAAACTCTTCTCTCTGTAGCAGGCCTTCTGCACCCCAGTCTACAAAATCTGCTCTCTGCAACAATCCTTCTGCACCCCAGTATCCAACCTCTGCTCTCTGCAATGATTCTGATGCACCACCTTCTCCAACCTCTGATCTCTGCAACAGTCCATCTGCACCTCAGTCTTCAAATTCTGCTCTCTGTAAGATGCTTCTGCACCCCTGTATCCAACCTCTGCTCTCTTCAGCAGTCTTTCTGCACCCCAGTCTCCAAACTTTTCTCTCTACACGAGTCCTTCTGCACACTGGTTACCAACATCTGCTCTCTGCAACAGTCCTTCTTCACCCCAGTCTCCAACATCTGCTCTCTGCAACAGTTCTTCTGCACCTTAGTCTGAATACTCTACTCACTGCAACGAACCTTCTGCACCCCAGTCTCCTACCTCGGCTCTCTGTAACAGTCCTTCTGCACCTCAGTCTCCAAACTCTGCTCTCTGTAAGATCCTTCTTCAATCCAGTCTTTAAACTCTGCACTTTATACCTGTCATTCTGCACAACAGTCTCCAACTTCTGCTCTCTGTAATAGGACTTCTGCAACCCAGTCTCAAACTTGTGCTCTCTGTAACAGGCCTTCTTCCCCCCAGTCTCATACCTCTTCTATCTGCAACGATTCTTCTCCACCCCAGTCTCCAATATCTGCTCTCTGCAACAGTCCATTTGAACCCCAGTCTCCAAACTCTGCTCTCTGTAAGATCCAACTGAACCCCAGTCTCCAACCTATGCTCTCTGTAACAGTCCTTCTGCACCCAAGTCTCCGAACTCTGTTCTCTGTAATAGTCCTTCTGCACCTCAGTCTCCTAACTCTGCTCTATGTAAAAGTCCTTCTGCACCCCAGTCTCTAAAATATGCTTTTCTGCAAAAGTCCTCTGAACCCCAGTCTTCAACATCTGCTCTCTGCAACAGTCCTTCTGCACCCCAGTCCAATCTCTGCTCTCTGCAATGATCCTAATGCACCCCAGTCTCCAACCTCTGATCTCTGCAACAGTCCATCTGCACCTCAGTCTCAGAATTTTGCTCTCTGTAAGATGCTTCTGCACCCCTGTATCCAACATCTGCTCTCTGCAGCAGTCTTCTGCACCCCAGTCTCCAACCTCTTCTCTCTCCAGGAGTCCTTATGCACACTGGTTACCAACATCTCCTCTCTGCAACAGTCCTTCTGCACCCCAGTCTCCAACATCTGCTCTGTGCAACAGTTCTTCTGCATCTCAGTCTGAATACTCTACTCTCTGCAACGACCCTTCTGCACCCCAGTCTTCTACCTCGGCTCTCTGTAGCAGTCCTGCTGCACCTCAGTCTCTCAACTCGGCTATCTCTAAGATCCTTCTTCAATCCAGTCTTTAAACTCTGCACATTATACCTGTCCTTCTGCACAACAGTCTTCAACTTCTGCTCACTGTAATAGGACTTCTGCAACCCAGGCTCCAACTTCTGCTCTCTGTAACAGGCCTTCTGCAACCCAGTCTCATACCTCTTCTATCTGCAACGATTCTTCTCCACCCCAGTCTCCAAAATCTGCTCTCTGCAACAGTCCTTTTGAACCCCAGTCTCCAAACTCTGCTCTCTGTAAGATCCAACTGAACCCCAGTCTCTAACCTATGCTCTTTGTAACAGTCCTTCTGCACCCAAGTCTCCGAACTCTGTTCTCTGTAACAGTCCTTCTGCACCTCAGTCTCTAATCTCTGCTCTATGTAACAGTCCTTCTGCACCCAAGTCTCTAAAATCTGCTTTTCTGCAAAAGTCCTTCTGAACCCCAGTCTTCAACATCTGCTCTCTGCAACAGTCCTTCTGCACCCCAGTCTCCAACCTCTGCTCTCTGTAAGATTTTTCTGCACTCTAGTATCCAAACTCTGCTCTCTGTAACATTCTTTCTACACCCCAGAATCCAAATTCTGTCCTCTTCAACAGTCCTTCTGCTCCCAGTCTCAGAGAGCTGCTGTCTGTAACAGTTTTTTTGTACCGCAGTCTCCAACCTATGCTCTTTGTAACAGTCGTTCTACACCCAGGTCTCCAACTTCTGCTTTCTGTATCAGTCAGCCTGAACCCCAGTCTCCAATATCTGTTCTCTGTATCTATCCTTCTTCACCTCAGTCTCCAACCTAGGCTCTATGTAAGAGTTCTTCTGCACCCCAGTCTCCAACCTCTGCTCTCAGTAACAGTCCTATACCGCAGTCTCCAAACTCTGCTCTCTGTAACGGTCCTTCTGCACCCCAATTTCCAAACATTGCTTCCTGTAACATTCCTTCTGCACCCGAGTCTCCAAACTCTGCTCTCTGTAACAGTCATTCTGCACCCCAGTCTCCAAACACTGTTCTCTGTAAAAGTCCACCTGCACCTCAGTCTCAAACCTCTGCTCTCTGTAAGATCCTTTAGCAACCCAGTATCAAAACACTGCTCTCTATAACAGTCCTTCTGCACCCCAGTCTCCAACCTCTCCTCTCTGTAACAGGCTTTCTGCATGCCAGTCTCCAAACTCTGCTCTATTCAAAAATCATTCTGCACCCCTGTCTCCATCCTCTGCTCTCTGCAATGATCCTACTGCACCCCAGTCTCCAACCTCTCATCTCTGAAACATTCCGTCTGCACCTCAGTCACCAACTTCTGCTCTTTGAAATATCATTCTGCACCCCTATCTCCAAGCTCTGCTCCTTGCAACGATCTTTCTGCACCTCATTATCCAACTTCTGCTCTATGTAACAGGACTCTGCACCTCAATCTCCAGTCTCTGCTCTCTGCAACAGTCCTTCTGCACCCCAGTATCTAATCTCTGCTCCCTGCAACAGTCCTTCTATACTGCAGTCTCCAATCTCTGCTCTCTTTAACGGTCTTTCTGCACCCCAGACTCCAATCTCTGTAAAAGTCCTTCTGCACCTCAGTCTCCAAACTCTTTTCTCTGTAAGATCCTTCTGAAACACAGTCTCTAACGTCTGCTCTCTGCAGCAGTCCTTCTGCACCCCAGTCTCCAAACTCTGCTCTCTGCAACTGTCCTTCTGTACTGCAGTCTCCAACATTTGCTCTTTGTAACTGTCTTTCTGCACCCCAGACTCCAATCTCTGCTTTCTGCATCAGTCCTGCTTCACCCAGTCTCCATCTTCTGCTCTTTCTAAGAGTCCTTTTGCTCCAAAGTCTCCAACCTCTGCTCTCTGCAAAAGTCCTTATGCACTCCATTCTCCAAACTCTGCTCTCCGCAAATGTCCTTCTGAACCCCAGTCTCCATCTCTGCTTGCTGCAACAGTACTTCTGCACCACAGTCTCCAACGTCTGCTCTCTGTAAGATCCTCCTGCACCCCAGTTTCCAAACTCTGGTCTCTGTAACATACCTTTCCATCCCAGTCTTTAACCTCTGCTTTCTGCAAGTGACCTGTGGCACCAAATCCAACCACAAACACAACCAAAACCACACCCCCCCAACACCCCCCACACCAAAAAACACCAAACCCCAGTTTTTCAGTACCGCAGTCTCCAACCTCTGCTCTCCATAACTTGTCCTTCTTCACCCCAGTCTCAAAACTCTACTTTCTGTATTAGTCCTTCTGAACCCCAGTCTAAAATCTCTGCTCTTTGTATCTATTCTTCTTCACCTCAGACTCCAACCTGTGCTCTCTGTAACATTCATTCTGCACCCGAGTCTCCAAGCTCTGCTCTCAGTAATAGTTTTTCTATAACGAAGTCTCCAAACTCTGGTCTCTGTAACTATCCTTCTGCACCCCAATTTCCAAACTCTGCTTTCTATAACACTGTTCTGCACCTAAGTCTCCAAACTCTGCTCTCTGTAAAAGTCCTTCTACACCTCAGTCTCCAACCTCTACTCTCTGTAACAGTTCTTCTGCACCTCAGTCTGACACTTCTGCTCTCTGCACGATCCTTCTGCAACCCAGTCTCCAACCACTGCTCTCTGTAACAGTCCACCGGCACCTCGGTCTCCAATCTCTGCTCTTTGTAAGATCCTTCAGCAACCCAGTCTCCAAACTCTCCTCTTCGTAACAGGCCTTCTTCACGCCAGTCTCCAAACTCTGCTCTCTGTAGCAGGCCTTCTGCACACCAGTCGCCAAACGCTGCTCACTGCAACAATCTTTCTGCACCCCAGTTTCCAACCTCTGCTCTCTACAATGATCATACTGCACCGCAGTCTCCAACCTCTGATCTCTGCAACAGTCCTTTTTCACCTCAGTCTTCAACCTCTGCTCTCTGTAAGATCCTTCTTCACCCCATTCTCGAACTTCTCCTCTCTGTAACAATCGTTTTGCACCCCAGTCTCCAACTTCTGTTCTCTGCAACGATCCTTTTACAACCCAGTCTCCAACATCAGCTCTCTGCAAAAGTTTTCTGCACATCAGTCTCCAACATCTGCTCTCTGAAACAGTCCTTTTTCACCTCAGTCTGAAAACTCTGCTCTGTGCAACGATCCTTCTGCACCCAAGTCTACAATCTCTTCTTTCTGTAACAGTCCTTCTTCATCTCACCACTCAATAGTCCTTCTGTACTTCATCTCACCTCTCAACATTCCTTCTGTACTGCAGTCTCCAAACTCTGCTCTCTGCAACAGTCCTTCTGCACCCCATTCTCCAAACTCTGTTGTCTGCAAGAGTTCTTAAGCACCTCAGTCTCCAAAATCTGCTCCCTGCAACAATCCTTCTGCAGCTTAGTCTCCAAAATCTGATCTCTGCAACAGTTCTTCTGCACCCCAGTATCCAACATCTACTCTCTGCAACAGTCCTTCTCCACCCCAGGCTCGAAACTCTGCTCTCTGTAACATTCCTTCTGTATTGCTATCTCAAACCTCTGCCCTCTGTAAGGATCCTTCTGCACCCCAGCTTCTAACTTTTACTTTCTGCATCAGTCCTTCTGCACCCCAGTCTCCAACCTCTGCTCTCTGTAACAGTCCTTCTGTACCTCAGTCTCCAAACTCTGCTCTCTGCAAAAGTTTTTCTGCGCCCCAGTCTCCAACATCTGTTTCCTGCAAAAGTCCTTCTACACCCCAGTCTCCAATCTCTGCTCTCTGCAACGGTCCTTCTGCACCCCATTCTCCAAACTTTGTTGTCTGCAAGAGTCCTTAAGCACCTCAATCTCCAAAATCTGCTCCCTGCAACAATCCTTCTGCACCTTAGTCTCCAAACTCTGCTCTCTGCAAAAGTTTTCTGCACATCAGTCTCCAACATCTGATCTCTGAAAAAGTCCTTCTGCACCCCAGTCTCCAACATCTGCTCTCTGCAACAGTCCTTCTGCACACCAGTCTCAATACTCAGCTCTCCACAACGATTCTTCTGCACCACAGTCTCCTTCCTCGGCTCCCTGCAACAGTCCTTCTCCAACCCAGTCTACAACCTCTGCTCTTTGTAACAGTCCTTCTGTAGTGCACTCTCTAAAATCTGCTCTATGTAACGGTCCTTCTGCACCCCAGTCTCCAATCTCTGCTCTTTGTAACAGTCCTTCTGCACCCCAGTCTCCAAACTCTGCTCTCTGCAACGAACCTTCTGGACACCAGTCTCCAAAGTCTGGTCTCTGCAACAGTCCTTGTGCACCACAGTCTCCAACCTCTGCTTTCTGTAAGATCCTTCTGCACTCCAGTTTCCAAAGTCTGCTCTCCGTACCATTTCTTCTTCACCCCAGTCTCCAACCGCTGTCCTCTGCAACAGTTCTTCTGCTCCCCTGTCTCCGAGATCTGCTCTCTGTAACAGACATTATGTACTGCAGTTTCCAACCTCTGCTCTGTGTAATGGTCCTTCTACAACCCAGTCTCCAACCTCTGCTTTTTTTTTTATTGTTGGTCGTTCAAAACATTACACAGTTCTTAATACATCATCTTTCACAGTTTGATTCAATTGGGTTATGAACTCCCAACTTTACCCCGTATACAGATTCCTGTATCACATCAGTTACCCTTCCATTGATTGACATATTGCTTTTCTTGTGTCTGATGTATTCTGCTCAGTCCTATTCTCTACTATCCTCCCTCCCCTCCCCTCCCCTCCCCTTCTCTCTCTCTACCCCTTCTACTGTAAATCATTTCTTCCATTTGTATTATCTTGTCTTACCCCTCCTTTCCTCTTATATATCATTCTCACTCCCTTTCCCTCCCACCTTTCATCCCTGTTTAATGTAAATCTTCTTCTCAAGCTCTTCGTCCCTACCCTGTCCTTGTTTACTCCCCTTATATCAAAGGGGTCATTTGGTATTTGTTTTTTAACGATTGACTAGCTTCACTTAGCATAATCTGCTCTAATGCCATCCATTTCCCTCCAAATTCTAAGATTTTGTCGTTTCTTAATGCAGAGTAATACTCCATTGTGTATAAATGCCACATTTTTTTTTTTATTCATTCATCTATTGAAGGGCATCTAGGTTGGTTCCACAATCTTGCTATCGTGAATTGTGCTGCTATGAACATTGATGCAGCAGTGTCCCTGTAGCATGCTCTTTTTAAGTCTTTAGGGAATAGACCAAGAAGGGGAATAGCTGGGTCAAATGGTGGTTCCATTCCCAGATTTCCAAGAAATCTCTATAATGCTTTCCAAATTGGCTGCACCAATTTGCAGTCCCACCAACAATGAACAAGAGTTCCCTTTTCCCTGCATCCTCTCCAGCACTTATTGTTGTTTGACTTCCTAATGGCTGCCAATTTTACTGGAGTGAGATGGTATCTTAGGGTAGTTTTGATTTGCATTTCTCTGACTGCTAGTGATGGTGAGCATTTCTTCATGTACTTATTGATTGATTGTATGTCCTCCTCTGAGAAGTGTCTGTTCAGGTCCTTGGCCCATTTATTGATTGGGTTATTTGTTATCTTATTGTATAATTTTTTGAGTTCTTTGTATATTCTGGTTATTAGGGATCTATCTGAAGTGTGTGGATTAAAGATTTGTTCCCAGGATGTAGGCTCCCTATTTATCTCTCTTATTGTTTCTTTTGCTGAGAAAAAAACATTTTAGTTTGAGTAAGTCCCATTTGTTGATTCTAGTTGTTAACTCTTGCGCTGTGGGTGTCCTATTGAGGAATTTGGTGCAAGATCCCACAGTATGTAGATCGTAGCCAACTGATTTAAAAGGAGCTTGATATTAAATCAGAGACAACCTCTGATTTTTTGAATCAGTCTTTCTGAACCCAGTCTCCAACCTCTGCTCTTTGTAACTATCCTTCTGCAACTCAGTCTCCAACCTGTGCTTTCTATAACAGTCCTTCTGCACCCCAGTTTCCAACCTCTGCTCTCTGTAACAGTCCTTCTGCACACCAATTTCCAATCTCTGCTTTCTGTAACAGTCTTTCTGCACGTCAGTCTCCAACATCTGCTCTCTGTAAGTTCCCTCAGCAAACCAGTCTCCAAACTCTGCTCTCTGTAACAGTCCTTCTGCACCCCAGTCTCCAAACTCTGCTATCTGTAACAGTCCTTCTGCACCTCATTCTCCAACCTCTTCTCGCTGCAACAGTCTTTCTGCTCCCCAGTCTCCGAGATCTGCTCTCTGTAACAGTCCTCTGTACCGCAGTTTCCAACCTCTGTTCTCAGTTTTGGTTCTTCTACACCCCAGTTTTCAAACTCTGCTTTAGGTATCAGCCTGTCTGAAACCCAGTATCCAACCTCTGTTCTCTATGTTCATGCTTCTGCACCTCAGTCTCCAACTTGTGCTCTCTGTAAGAGTCCTTCTGCATCCCAGTCTCAAAACTCTACTCTTGGTAACAGTCCTAAACCGCAGTCTCCAAACTCTTCTCACTTTAACGGTACATCTGCACCCCGATTTCCAACCTCTGCTTCCTGTAACAGTCCTTCTGCAGCTCAGTCTCCAAACTCTGCTCTCTGCAAAAGTCCTTCTACACCCCAGTCTCCAACATCTGGTCTCTGCAACAGTCCTTCTGCATTACAGTGTGAAAACTCTGCTGTCTGCAACGAACCTCCTTTACCCCAGTCTCCTACCTCAAGTGTCTGTTACAATCTTTCTGCACCACAGTCTCCAACCTCTGCTCCCTGTAAGATCCATCTGAACCCCAGTCTCTTATCTCTGCTCTGTGTAACAGTTCTTCTGCAGCTCAGTCTCCAACTTTTTCTCTCTGCAACAGTTTTTCTTCACCCCAGTCTCCAACATCTTCTCTCTGTAACAGTTCTTCTGCACCTCAGTCTCCAAACTCTGCGATCTGCAATAGCCTTTTGCACCCAAGTCTGCAAACTCTGCCCTCTGCAATGATCTTTCTGGACCCCAGTCTCCAACATCTGCTCTCTACAACAGTTTTTCTGCACAACAGTCTCCAACCTGTGTTCTCTGTAAGATCTTTCTGCACTCCAGTTTCTAAACTCTGCTCTCTAACATTCCTTCCCCACCCCAGTCGCCAACTTCTGCTTTCTGCAAGGGTCCTGCGGCACCCCTGTATCCAAACTCTGTCCTGTGCAACAGTCCTTCTGCTCCCCAGTTTCCAGTATCTGCTCTCTGTAACAATCCTTCTGTTCCGCAGTCACCAAACTTTGCTCTCTGTAAAGGTCCTTCTGCACCCCAGTCTCCAACCTCTGTTTCCTGTATAAGTTTTTCTGAACCACAGTATCCAACCTCTGCTCTATGGGTCTATCCTTCTGCACCTCAGTCTCCAAACTCTGCTCTCTGCAACGATCCTTCTGCACCCTAGTATTTAAACTCTGCTCTCTGAAATGATCCTACTGCACCCCAGTCTCCAACCTCTGATCCCTACAACAGTCCTTCTGAATATCAGTCTCCAAAATCTGCTCTCTGTATGATCCTTCTTCACCGCTGTCTCCAACCTCTGCTCCCTGTAACAGTCCTTCTGCACCCCAGTCTCCAACCTCTTCTCTCAACAACAGTTCTTCTGCATCCCAGTCTCCAAACTCTGCTCTCTGCTACAGTCCTTCAGCACCTAGTTACCAACATCTGCTCTTTTTTACAGTCCTTCTGAACCCCAGTATCCAACCACTTCTCTCTGTAACAGTCCTCCTGTACTGCAGAATCCAACCTCTGCTCTCTGTAAAGGTCTTTCGGTACCCCATACTCCAATATCTGCTTTTTGTATCAGTCTTTCGGCACCCCAGTCTCCAAACTTTGCTCTCTATAACAGTCCTTCTGCACCTCAGTCTTCAAACTCTGCTATCTGCAAGGGTCCTTCTGCACCTCACTCTCCCACCTCTACTCTCTGTAATAGTCCTTAATCCCCCCAGTCAAAACTCTGCTCTCTGTAACAGGCCTTCTGCATCCCAGTCTCTAACCTCTGCTCTCTTTATCAGTCCATCTGCACGCCTGTCTCCAATGTCTGCTCTCTGTAACGATCCTTCTGCACCCCAGTCTTCAAACTCTGTTCCCTGCAACAGTCCTTTTGAAACCCAGTCTACAACATCTGCTCTCTGCAACATTTCTTCTGTACCTCAGTCTGAAAACTCTGCTCTCTGCAATAATCCTTCTGCACCACAGTCTCCAAACTCTGCTATCTGTAACAGTCCTACAGCACCTCAGTCTCCAACCTCTTCTTTAAGGAACAGTCCTTCTGCACCCCAGTCTCCAACCTCTGCTTTGAGTAAGGATACTTCTGCACAACAGTCTCGAACCTCCGCTCTCTGTAACAGTCCTTCTTCACCTCAGTCTCCAAACTCTTTTCTCTGTTAGATACTTCTGAAACCCAGTCTCCAAAGTCTTCTCTCTGTAACAGTTCTTCTGCACACCAGTCTTTAATCTCTGCTCTCTGCAACAGTCCTTCTGCACCTCAGTCTCCAACCTCTGTTTTCTGCAACAGTCCTCCTAAAACACATCTCCAAATTCTGCTCTTTGCAACATTCCTTCTGCACCCAAGTCTCAACCTGTGCTCTCTGAAAAAGTCCATCTGCACCCAAGTCTCGAACCTATGCTTTCTGCAATGATCCTCCTGTACCTCAATCTCGAACCTCTGCTTTCTGCAACGATCCTTCTGCACCCCAGTCTAAAAACTCTGCTAGCTGCAACAGTCTTTGTGAACCCCAGTCTCCAAAATCTGCTTCCTGCCACAGTTCTTCTGTACCTCAGTCTGAAAACTCTGCTCTCTGCAATAATCCATCTGCACCCCAGTCTCCAAACTCTGCTTTCTTTAACAGTCCTTCTGTACCTCAGTCTCCAATCACTTCTTTCTGCAACAGTCCTTCTACACCCCAGTCTCCATACTCTGATCGCCCCAACGATTCTTCTGAACCCCAGGCTCCAAACTCTGTTCTCTACATCAGTTCTGATGCACCCAGACTCCAAACTCTGATCTCTGTAACAGTCCTTCTGTACCACAGTCTCCAACCTCTTTTCTCTCTAAGGGTCCTTATGCAGCCCAGTATCAAACCTCTGCTTTCTGTATCAGTCGTTTTGAACCACAGTGTCCAAACTCTGCCCTCTGTAACCGTTTTTCTGCAACTCAGTCTGTAACCTCTGCTCTCTGCAACAGTCCTTCTGCACCCCAGTCTCAATCCTCTGCTCTCGGCAACAGTCATTTTTCACCCCATTCTCCAAAATCTGCTTTCTGCAGCAGTCATTCTCCACTCCAGTCTCCAAACTTTGGTCTCTGTAACAGTCCTTTTGTACCACATTCTTCAACCTCTGCTCTCTGTAAGGGTACTTCTGCACCCGAGTCTCCAACCTCTGCTTTCTGTGTCAGTCTTTCTGCATCCCAGTCTCCAACCTCTGCTCTGGGTAACTGTCCTTCTGCACCTTAGTCTGCAACCTCTGCTCTCTGCTACAGTCTTTGTGGACCCCAATCTCCATCCTCTACTCTCTGAAACAGTCCATGTACATCCCAGTCTAAAACCTCTGCTCTCTGCAACAGTCCTTCTGCACCCCAGTCTCCAACCTCTGCTCTAAGTAACAATCCTTCTGCACCTCAGTCTACAACCTTTGCTCTCTGCAGCGATCCTTCTGCACTCCAGTCTGAAACCTCTGCTAGCTGCAACAATCCTTGTGAACTCCAGTCTCCAACATCTGCTTCCTGCAACAGTTATTCTGTAACTCAGTCTGAAAACTCTACTCTCTGCAATAATCCATCTGCACCCCAGTCTCAAAACTCTGCTCTCAGCAAAGGTCCTTCTGCACCTCAGTCTCCAACCTCTACTCTCTGTAAAAGTGCTTCTGCACCTAAGTCTCCATTCTCTGCTGTCTGTAAAATCCTTCTGTACTTTAGTCTCCAACCTCTGCTCTCTGTATCAGTCCATCTGCACCCCGGTCTCTCTGCAACGATCATTCTGCACCCCATTCTCCAACCACTGCTCTCTGCAACAGTCCGTGTGCAACCCAGTCTACAACATCTGCTCTCTGCAACAGATCTTCTGTACCTCAGTCTGAAAACTCTTCTGTCTGCAACGATTTTTCTGCACCCGGGTCTCCAACCTCTGCTCTTTGTAACAGTCCTTCTGCACCTCAGTCTCCAAATTCTGCTTTAACCAGCAGTCCTTCTCCACCCCAGTCTACAACATCTGCTCTCTGCAACATTTCCTCTGCTACCCAGTATCAAACCTGTGCTCTCTGTAAAAGTCCGTCTGCACCCCAGGCTCCAACCTCTGCTCTTTGTAATGATCCTCCTGCACCTTAGTCTCCAACCTCCGCTCTCTGTAAAAGTCTTTCCTAACCTCAGCCTCCAAACTCTTTTCTCTGTAAGATCCTTCTGAAACACAGACTCTAAAGTCTGCTCTCTGTAACAGTCCTTCTGCACCCCAGTCTTGAACCTCTGCTCTTTGTAACGGTCCTTCTGCACCCCAATTTCCAACATCTGCTTTCTCTATCAGTCCTTCTGCACCTCAGTCTCCAACCTCTGCTTTCTGCAACAGTCCTTCGGCAACCAAGTCTCCAAATTCTGCTCTCTGTAATGATCCTTATGCACCCCAGTCTCAAACATCTGCTCGCTGAAACAGTCCTTGTGAACCCCAGTCTCCAACATCTGCACTCTGCAACAGTTCTCCTGTACCTCAGTCTTAAAACTCTGCTCTCTGCAATAGTCCATCTGATCCCCAGTCTTCAACCTCTACTCTCTGTAACAGTCCTTCTGTACCTCAGTCTCCAATCTCTCCTCTATGCAACAGTCTTTTCTGCACCCCACTCTCCAACCTCTGCTCTCTGTAACAGTCCTTCTGCACCTCAGTCTCCAAACTCTGCTCTCCGAAAGAAACTTCTACAACCCAGTCTCCAAACTCTGCTCTCTGTAACAGTCTTTCTACACCCCAGTCTCCAACCTCTGCTTTCTGTATCACTCCTTCTGCACCACAGTTTTTAAAGTCTGCTCATTGTAACAGTCCTACTGCACCTCACTCTGCAACCTGTGCTCTCTGTAACAAGCCTTCTTCACCCCAGTCTCCAAACTCTGATCTCCGCAACAGTCCTTCTGTACCCCATTCCCCAACCTAAGCTCTCTGAAAGATCCTTCTGCACCCAAGTCTCCAAACTCTACTCTCTGTAACAGTCCTTCTGAACCCCAGTCTCAAGCCTATACCCTCTGTAACAATCCTTCTGCACATTAGTCTTTAACATCTGCTCTCAGCAACGGTCCTTTTGCACCCCAGTCTCCAACTTCTGTTCTCTGCAACAATTCTTCTGCACCACAGGCTGCAACATATGCTCTCTGTAACAGTACTTCTGTACTGCAGTCTCCAACCTCTGCTCTTTGTAACGGTTCTTCTGGACCCCAGTCTCTCACCTTTGCTTTCGGTATCAGTCCTTCTGCACCCCAGTCTCCAACCTCTGCTCTCTGTAACATTCCTTCTGCACCTCAGTCTAAATCTCTGCTTTCTGTACCAGTCCTTCTGCACCCCTAATTCAAAATTCTGCTCTCTGAAACAGTCCTTCTTCACCTCAGTCTTCAACAACTGCTTTCTGCAACAGTCCTTCTACACACCAGTCTCCAAACTCTGCTCTCTGGCACAGTCCTTCTATACCCCCGTCTCCATAATTTGCTCTCTGCAATTATCCTTCTGCACCCCATTCTCCAACGTCTGCTCTGCAACAGTCTCTCTGCAACCCAGTCTTTAAACTCTGCTATCTATAAGATCCTTCTGTAAACCAGTTTCCAAATTCTGCTCTCTGTAACATTTCTTCTGCACCCCAGTCTCCAACATCTGCTCTCTGCAATGGTCCCTCTGCACACCAGTCTCCAACCTTTTTCTTAACAACACTTCTTCTATACCGCAGTCTTCAACCTCTGATCTCAGTAAGGGTCCTTCTTCACCCCAGTCTCCAAACTTTGCTTTCTCTATCAGTGCTTCTGCACCACAGTCTCCAAACTCTGCTCTCTGTATCAGTCCATCTGCACCTCACTCTGGAACATCTGCTCTATGCAACAATTCTTCTGCACCCCAGTCTTCAACCTCTGCTCTCTGTAACAGTCTTTCTGTACTGCAGTCTCCAACCTCTGCTCTCTGTAACGGTCCTTCTGCACCCGAGTCTCCAAACTCTGCGTTATGTATCAGTCATTCTGCACCCGAGTCTCCAAACTCTGCTCTCTGTAACAGTGGTTCTGCACTTCAGACTCCAAATACTGTTCTCTGCAACAGTCCTTATGCACCTCAGTGTCCGAACTCAGCTCTCTGTAAGATCTTTCTGAAACCCTGTCTCCAACCTATGCTTTCTGCAATGGTACTTCTGCACCCCAGTCTTCAAACTCTGATCTCTACAAAAGTTATTTAACACCCCAGTGTAAATCATCTGCCCTCTGTAACAGTCCTTCTGTACTGCAGTCTCCAAACTCTGTTCTCTGTAACGGTTTTCCTGCACCACATTGTCCAAACTCTGCTTTCTGTATCAGTCCTTTTGCACCACATTCTGGAAACTCTGCTGTCTGTAACAGTCCTTCTACACCTCAGTCTGCAACCTCTGCTCTCTGCAATAGTCCATATGCAACCCAGTCTCTAAATTCTGCTCTCTGTCACATTCCTTCTGTACCTCAGTCAGCAACATCTGCTGTCTGCAACAGTCCTTCTCCAACCCAGTCTCCAAACTCTGCTCTCTGCAACAGTCCTTCTACACCCCAGTCCCCAACCTCTGCTTTCTGTATCACTCCTTCTGCACCACAGTTTTCAAACTCTGCTCTCTGTAACAGTCCTTCTGCACCTCACTCTGCAAACTCTGCTCTCTGCAACATTCCCTCTGCACCCTAGTCTTCAACCTCTGCTCTCTGTAACAGTCCTTCTGTACTGCAGTGTCCAATCACTTCTCTCTGTAACAGTCATTCAGCAACCGAGTCTCCAAACTCTGTGTTATGTATCATTCATTCTGCACACCAGTCTCCAACCTCTGCTCTCTGTAACAGTCCTTCTGCAACTCAGACTCCAACCTCTGTTCTCTGCAAAAGTACTTCTGCGCCCCTATCTTTAACCTCTGCTCTTTGCAACTGTCCTTCTGCACCTCAGTGTCCAAACTCTCCTCTCTGTAGGATCCTTCTGAAACCCAGGCTCCAAACTCTGCTTTCTGCAATTGTCCATCTGCACCTCAGACTCCAACCTCAGTTCTCTGAAACAGTGCTTCTACACCCCAGTCTCCATAATCTGCTCGCACCAACGATCCTTCTTCACCCACGTCTCCAACCTCTGCTCTCTTAACAGTCCTTCTTCACCTCAGTGTCCAAACTCAGCTTTCTGCAACCGTCCTTCTGCACCCCAGTCTCCAAACTCTGCTCTCTACTACGATCCTTCTGCACCCTAGTCTCAAACATCTGCTCACTGCAAGAGTCCTTCTGAACCCCAATCTCCAACATCTGCTCTCTGCAACAGTTCTTCTGTGCCTCAGTCTGAAAACTCTGCTCTCTGCAACAATCCTTCTGCACCCCATTCTCCAACCTCTGCTGTCTTTAACAGTCCTTCTGTACCTAAGTCTCTAACCTCTGCTCTATGCAACAGTTTTTCTGCACCCCAGTCTCCAACGTCTGCTCTCTGCAACAGTATTCTACACCCAAGTGTCCAACCTCTGATCTCTGCAACAGTCATTCTACACCGCAGTCTCCATACTCTGATCGCCCCAACACGCCTTCAGCACCCCAGTCTCCAACCTCTGGTCTCTACATCAGTTCATTTACACCCCAGTCTCCAACCTCTGCTCTTAGTAACAGTCTTTCTGTACCGCAGTCTCGAACCGCTGTTCTCCGTAAGGGTCCTTATGCACCCCAGTATCCAACCACTGTTTTCTGTATCAGGCCTTCTGCACCCCAGTCTCCAAAATCTTTTCTCTGCAACGATCATTCTACACCTCAGTCTCCAACATTTGCTCTCTGTAAGATCCTTTTGCAACCCAGTCTCCCAACTCTGCCCTCTCTAACCGTCCTTCTGCACACCTTCTACCAACTCTCCTCTCTGTAACAGGCCTTTTGCACCCAGTCTCCAAAGTCTGTTCTCTATAAGAAGCCTTCTACACCCCAGTCTCCAACCTCTGCTCTCTGCAACAGTCCTTCTGCACTCCAGTCTCCAAATTGTGGTCTCTGCAACACTCCTTCTGCACCTCAGACTTAAAACGTTGTTCTCTGCTACGATCCTTTTGCACCTCATTCTCCAACCTCTACTCTCTGTAACAGTCCTTCTGCACCTGGGTCCCCAACATCTGCTCTCTGTTAGATCCTTCTTCAACCAAGTCCCCAAACTCTGTGATCTGTAACAGTCATTCCAGAACACTTCTACACACTCTGCTCTCTGTAACAGGCCTTTTGCACCCCAGTCTCCAACTTCTGCTCTCTCTAACAGTCCTTCTGAACCCTAGTTACCAACATCTGCTCTCTGCAACAGACCTTCTGCACCCAAGTCTTCAAACTCTGCTCCGTGTAACGGTCCTTCTGCACCCAAGTCTCCAACCTCTGCTCTTTGTACCAATCCTTCTGCACCCCAGTCTCCAATCTCTGCTCTCCGTAAGAGTCCTTCTTCACCATATTCTCCAACCTCTGCTCTCTGTTACAGTCTTTCTATACCGCAGTCTCCAAACTCTGCTCTCTGTAGTTGTCCCGCTGTACCCCAAATTCCAACCACTGCTTTCTCTAACAATCCTTCTGCACCTCAGTCACCAAACTTTGCTCTCTTTAATAGTCCTAATGCACCTCAGTCTCCAAACTCTGCTCTCGGTTAAGTCCTTCTGCACCTCAGTCTGAAACCTCTGCTCTCTTCATGATTCTTCTGCACCCGAGTCTCCAATCACAGCTCTCTGTAACATTCATCCTGCACCACAGTCACCAAACACTGCTCTCTGTAAGATCCTTCTGAAACCCAGCCTCAAAACTCTGCTCTTTATAAAAGTCCTTCTGCAACCAAGTCTCCAACCTCTGCTCTCTGTAGCAGGCCTTATACACCCCAGTCTCCAAACTCTGCTCTCTTAAACAGTCCTGCACGACACTCTGCAACCTCTGCTCTCTGTAACGGTCCTTCTGCACCCCAGTCTCACAACTCTGCTTTCTGTATCATAATTGTTCACCCCAGTCTCCAACTTCTGCTCTGTGTAACAGTCGTTCTGCATCTCAGTCTCCAACCCCTGCTCTCTGCAACAGATTTTCTGCACCCCAGTCTCCAACCTCTGCTTTCTGTAACATTTCTTCTGCATCGCAGTCTCCAACCTGTGCTCTCTGTAACAGTCCTTCTGCACTGCAATCTCCCACATCTTCTCTCTGTAATGATCCTTCTGCAGCGCAGTCTCCACCTCTGCTTTCTTCAATGATTCTTCTGCAACTCAGTATCCAACTTCTGCTCTCTTCTCCGATCCTTCTGCACCCCAGTCTCCAACTTCAACTCTCTGTAACTATTTTTCTGCACCTCCGTCTCCAACCTCTGCTCTCTGCAACCGTCCTTCTGCACCCCTGTCTCCAACCTCTGCCCTCTGCAACGATCCTTATGCACCCCTTTCCAACATCTGCTCTCTTTAACGGTCCTTCTGCACCCCAGTCTCAAACCTCTGCTTTCTGTGTAAGTCCTTCTGAACCACGGTTTCCAACCTCTGCTCTCTGTAACAGTCCTTCTCCACCTCTGTCTCCAACCTCTGAAGTCTGCAACCTTATATGTGCACCCCATTCTCTAACCTCTGCTCTCTGTAACAGTCCTTCTGCACCCCATTCTCTAACCTCTACTCTCTGCAACAGACTTTCTGTAACACAGTCTCCAACCTCTTCTTCCTGTAAGAGTCCTTCTGCACCCCAGTCTCGACCTCTGCTTTCTGTATCAGTTATTCTGCACCCCAGTCTCCAAAATTGCTCTCTGTAACATTCTTTCTGCACCCCAGTTTCCAAACTCTGCTCTCTGCAACGGTAATTCTGAACCCCATTCTCCAACATCTGCACTCTGAAACAGTTCTTTTATACACCATTCTCCAACCTCTGCTCTCTGAAACAGTCCTGTATTGCAGTCTCTGAACCCTGCTCTCTGCAACAGTTTTTCTGTACCCTATTCTCCAACCTCCAACAGTCCTTCTGCACCCATGTCTCCAACACCTGCTCCCTGCAACAGTACTTCTTCACCCCAGTCTCCAAACTCTGCTTTCTGTAACAATCCTTCTGCACGTCTGTCTCCACCTTTGCTCTCTGCAATGGTCCTTCTGAACCACCGTCTCCAACTTCTACTCTCTGTATCAGTCCTTATGCACCTCAGTCTCCAACCTCTGCTCTCCGTAAGATCCTTCTGTAACCCAGTCTCCAAACTCTGCCCTCTGTTATAGTCGTTCTGTATCCCTTCACAAAACTCTGCTCTCTGTAACAAGCCTTCTGCACCGCAGTCTCCAACCTCTATTCTCTGTAACAGTCCTTCTCCACCCCAGTCTCAAACCTCTGCTCTCTACAAAGATCCTTCTGCACACCAGTCTACAAACTCTGCTCTCTGTAACAATCCTGTTCCACCTCAGTCTCCAACCTCTGCTCTCTGTAAGATTCTTCTGCAACCCTGTCTCCAAACTCTGCTCTTTGTAACAGTCCTTCTGCACTCCAGTCTCAAACCTCTGCTCTGTGAAACAGTTCGTCTGCACCGCAGTCTCCAACATCTGCTCTATTAAAGATCCTTCTGCACCCCAGTCTCCAAACTCCAATCTCCATAACAGTCCTTCTTCACCCGAGTCTCCAATCTTTGCTCTCTGTAACAATCCTTCTGCACCTCGGTCTCCAACATCTGCTCTCTGAAACGGTCCTTCTGCACCCCATTATCCGACCTCTGTTTTCTGATAGAGTACTTCAGAATGTCAGTCTCCAAACTCTGCTCTCTGCAAAAATCCTTCTGCACCCCAGTCTCCAACCATTGCTCTCGGTAACATTTCTTCTGCAACTCAGTCTCCAAACACTTCTCTATGTAAGATCCTTCTGTCACCCTGTCTCCAAACTCTTCTCTGTGTAACAGTCCTTCTGCACCCAGTCTCCAACCTCTGCTCTCTGTAACAGTCCTTCTTCACCCCAGGCACCAACCTCTGCTCCCTGCAACAATCCTTCTGCACCCCAGTCTCCAACTTCTGCTCTCTGCAACAGTTCTTCTTCACCACAGTATTTAACATCTATCCTCTTAAACAGTCCTTCTGGATCCCATTCTCCAACCTCTGCTCTCTTCAACAGTCCTTCTGTACCCTGGTCTCCACCCTCTGTTCTCTGTAACAGTTTTTCTGTACTGCAGTCTCCAACCTCTGCTCTCTGTAAGGTTCATTCTTGACCCAAGTCTCCAACCTCTGCTTTCTGTATCAGTCCTTCTATACCCCAGTCTCCAACCTCTGCTCCTGTAACAGTCCTTCTATACTCCAGTCTTCAACATCTGCTCTGTGTTACAGTCCTTCTGCAACCCAGTTTCCAATCGCTGCTCTGTGCTTCAATCCTTCTGCATCACAGTCTCCAACATCTGCTCTCTGCAACCATCCTTCTGCACCCAAGTCTCCGACCTCTGCTCTCTGCAACGATTCTTCTGCACACCAGTCTCCAACCTCTTCTCTGTGAAATAATCCTACTGCACCCCAATCGTCACCCTCTGCTCTCTGTAACAATCCTTCTGCACTGCAGTCTCCAAATTCTGCTCTACGTAATGTTCTTCTGCAACCCAGTCTCCAAACTCTGCTCTCTGTAACAGCCCTTCTACATGCAGTCTCCAAACTCTGCTCTTCGTAACAGGCCTTCTGAACCCCAGTCTCCAAACTCTGCTCTCTGTATCAGTTCTTCTGAACCTCAGTCTCCAAACTCTGCTCTCTGTAACAGTCTTTCTGCATCTCAGTCTCTTACCTGTGCTCTCTGCAACAGTCCTTCTGCACCAAAGTCTTTAAACTCTGCTCTATGTAACAGGACTTCTGCACCTGAGTCTCAAACCGCTGCTCTCTGCAACAGTCTTTCTGCACTCCAGTCTCTAACCTCTTCTCTCTGCAACAGTCCTTATGCAACCCAGTCTCCAACCTCTGCTGTCTGAAAGAGTCCTTCTGCACCCCAGTCCAGTCTCCAACCTCTGCTCTCTGCAACAGTCCTTCTGCAACACAGTCTCCAATCTCTGCTCTCTGTAAGATTCTTCTGCACTCCAGTTTCCAAACTCTGCTTTCTGTATCAGTCCTTCTTAAGCCCAGTCTCAAACCTTTGTTCTCTGTATATATCCTTCTGCACTTCAGTCTCCCACCTGTTCTCTCTGTAACATTCCTTCTGCACCCCAGTCTCCAACCTCTGCTCTCTGTAACAGTTTTTCTATACTGCAGACTCCAAATCCTGGTCTCTGTAACGGTCCTTCTGCACCCCAATTTCAAAACTCTTCTTAGTGTAACAGTCCTTCTACACCTCAGTCTCCAGCCTCTGCTCTCTGTAACAGTCCTTCTGCACCTCAGTCTGACACCTCTGCTCTCTGAACGATTCTTCTGCAACCCAGTCTTCAACCAACACTCTCTGGGCCAGTCCTTCTGCACCTCAGTCTCCAAACTCTGCTCTCTGCAACAGTCCTTCTGCACCCCAGTCTCCCACCTCTGCTCTCTACAACAGTCCTTCTGCACCCTAGTTACCAACATCTGCTCTCTGCAACAGACCTTCTGCACCCCAGTCTTCAACATCTGCTCTCTGTAACAGTCCTTTTGCACCTCAGTCTCCCACCTGTACTCTCAGTTTGATCCTTCTGCAACCCAGTCTTTAATCTCTGCACTCTGTAAAGTCCTTCTGCACAACAGTCTCCAACCTCTGCTTTCTGTAACAGGACTTCTGGAACCCAGTCTCCAAACTCTGCTCTCTGTGAAAGGCCTTCTGCACTCCAGTCGCCAACCTCTTCTCTCTGCAATGATTCTTCTCCACCCAAGTCCCCTACATCTGCTCTCTGCAACAGTCCGTTTGCACCCCAGTCTCCAAACTCTGATTTCTGAAAGATTCATCCGAACCCCAGTCTCCAACCTCTGCTCTCTGTAAAAGTCCTTCAGCACCCCAGTCTCCAAAATCTGCTCTCTGTAACAGTCCTTCTGCACCTCACTCTCCAACCTCTGCTCTCTGTAACAGTCCTTCTGCACCCCAGTCTCTAAACTCTGCTCTCTGCAACGATCTTTCTGGACCCCAGTCTGCAACGTCTGCTCGCTGCAATGGTCATTCTCAACCACAGTCTCCAACATGTGCTCTCTGCAACAGTCCTTCTGCACCTCAGTCTGAAAACTCTGCTCACTGTAACATTCCTTCTCCACCCCAGTCTCCAACCTCTGTCCTCTGACACAGTCCTTCTGCTCCCCAGTCTCTGAGATCTGCTCTTTGTAACAGTCATTCTGTACCAGAGTCTCCAACTTCTGCTCTTTGTAACGGTCCTTTTACACCCCAGTCTCCAAACTCTGCTTTGTGTATCAGTCTGTCTGAACCCCAGTCTCCAACCTCTGTTCTCTGTATCTATCCTTTTGCACCTCAGTCTCAATCTGTACTCTATGTAAGAGTCCCTCTGCACCCCAGTCTCAAACCTCTGCTCTCGGTAACTGTCCTATACCGCAGTCTCCTAACTCTGCTTTCCTTAACGGTCCTTCTGCACACCAACTTCCAAAATCTGCTTCCTGTAACAGTCCTTCTGCACCTGAGTCTCCAAACTCTGCTCTCTGAGACAGTCCTTCTACACCTCAGTCTCCAACCTATGCTTTCTGTAACAGTCCTTCTGCACCTCAGTCTGAAAATTCGGCTCTCTGCACAATCCTTCTGCACTCCAGTCTCCAAACACTGCTCTCGGTAACAGTTCTCCTGCTCCTCAGTCTACAATCTCTGCTCTCTGTAAGACCCTTCATCAACCCAGTCTTATACCACTGCTCTCTGTAATAGACCTTCTGCACCCAAGTCTCCAAATTCTTCTCTCTGCAATGATTCTTCTCCAAACCAGTCTCAAACCTCTGCTCTCTGCAGCAGTCCTTTTGCACCACAGTCGCCAACCTCTGCTCTCTGCAACAGTCCTTCTGCTCCCCAGCCTCCAAACTCTGCTCTGTGTAACCGTCATTCTGCACCGCAGTCTCCAAACTCTGCTCTCTGTAACAGTCCTTCTGCACCTCAGTCTCCAACCTCTGCTCTCTGCAATAGTCGTCTTGCACCACAGTCTCCAAAATCTGCTCTCTGTAAGATCCATCTGAACCCTAGTCTCCAACCTCTGCTCTCTGTAACAGTCCTTCTGCACCCCAGTCTCCAACCTCTGCTCTCTGTAACAGTTTTTCTGCACCTAATTCTCCAACCTCAGCTCTCTGCAACAGTCTTTGGAAACCCCATTCTCCAACCTCTGCTCTCTGCAGCAGTCCGTCTGCACCCCAGTCTCCAACATCTGCTCTCTGCAACAGTCTTTCTACACCCCAGTCTCCAACTCTGCTTTATGCAACGATATTTCTGGACCCCAGTCTCCAACGTCTGCTCTCTGCAAGAGTTCTTCTGGACCACAGTCTCTAACCTCTGCTCTCTGTAACAATCCTTCTGCACCCCTGTCTGCAACCTCTGCTATTTGTAAGATATTTTTGCAACCCAGTTTGAAACTCTGCTCTCTGTAACAGTGCTTCTGCCCACCGGTCTCCAACCTCTGCGCTCTGCAACAGTCCTTCTTCAACCCAGTTTCCAATATCTGCTCTCTGCAACAGTCCTTTTGCACCTCACTCTGAAAAGTCTGCTCACTGCAACGACCCTTCTGCACCACAGTCTCCTACTTCTGCTCTCTGTAGCAGTCCTTCTGAACCTCATTCTCCCAACTCTGCTCTTTGTAATATCCTTCTACAACCCAGTCTTTAAACTCTGCACTTTGTAACAGTCCTTCTGCACAACAGTCTCCAAACTCTGCTCTCTGTAACATGACTTCTGCCACCAAGTCTCCAAACTCTGCTCTCTGTAACAGTCCTTCTGCACTCCAGCCTCCAACATCTCCTCACTGCAACCGTCCTTCTGCAACCCAGTCTTTAATGTCTGCACTCTCAACAGTCCTTCTGCACCTCAGTCTGAAAACTCTGCTCTCTGCAACTATCCTTCTGAACCCCAGTCTCCAACCTCTGCTCTCTGTAACAGTCCTACTTCACCTCAGTCTCCAAACTCAGCTGTATATAAGATCCTTCTGCAACCCAGTATCTAAACTCTGCTCTTAGTAACAGTCCACCTGCTCCTCAGTCTCCAAACTCTGCTCTCTTTACAGGCCTCATGCACCCCAGTCTACAAACTCAGCTCTATGTACCAAGCCTTCAGCACCACAGTATCCAACCTATTCTCTCCGCAACGATCCTTCTACACCCCAGTCTCCAACATCTGCACTCTGCAACATTTCTTCTGCAACCCAGTCTCCAAACTCTGCTCTCTGTAAGATCCTTCTGCACCCAGTTTCCAACCTCTGCTCTTTGAAACAGTCCTTCTGTACCCCAGTCTCCAAACTCTTCTCTCTGTAACAATGCTTCTGCTCATGAGTCTTCAACCTCTGCTCTCTGCAACGGTCTTTCTACACCTCAGTCTTCGACCTCTGTTGTCTGCAATAGTCCTTCTGCACCCCAGTGTGCAACCTCTGCTCTCTGTAAAAGTCTTTCCGTACCACAGTCTCCAACCTCTGCTCTATGTAAGGGTCCTTCTGCACCACATTCTACAACCTCTGCTCTCTGCAATACTCCTTCTGCACCCATGTCTCTAATCTCTGCTCTCTGCAACAGTCATTCTGCACCCTAGACTCCAACATCTTCTCTCTGCAACAGTCCTTCTCCACCCCAGTCTCAAACCTCTGCTCTCTGCAACAGTCCTTCTGCACACAGGTCACCAAGGTCTGCTTTCTGTATCAGTCCTTCTGCAACCCAGTCTCCAAACTCTGCTCTCTGTAACAGTCCTTCTAATCCTCATCTCCAAGCTCTGCTCTCTGCAACAGTCCTTCTGCACCTCAGCTTCAACCTCTGCTCTCTGCAACAGTCATTTTGCACCCGTCTCCAAACTCTGCTTTCTATAACAGTCCTTCGGCACCCCAGTCTCCAATCTCTGCTCTCTGTAAGATCCATCTGCACCCAGTCTCCAACCAGTGCTCTCTGTAACAGTTCTACAGCACCTCAGTCTCCAACCTCTGCTCTCTGTAACAATTCTTCTTCACGTCAGTCTATAACCGCTGCTTTCAGCAACGGTCCTTCTGCAACCCAGTCTCCAAACTTTGTTCTCTGCAACAGTTTTTCCTGCACCCAAGTCTCCAAACTCTGCATTCTGCAACAGTCCTTCTGCACCCCAGTCTCCAACCTCTGCTCTCTGTAACAATCCTTCTGCACCTGAGTCTCCAAACTCTGATCTCTGCAACGGTCCTTCTTCACCCCTGTCTCCAAACTCTGTTGTCTCCAACAGTCCTTCTTCACCTCAGTCTTCTGCACCGCAATCTCCAACCCGTACTCTCTGCAACACTCCTTCTGCACCCAAGTCTCCAACCTCCTCTCTACAACAGTCCTTCTGAACCCCAGTCTCCAACATCAAATCTCTGCAACAGTCCTTCTCCACCCCAGTCTCCAACCTCTGCTCTCTGTAACAGTTCCTCTGTACTGCAGTTTCCAAACTCTTCTCTCTGTAACTGTCCTTCTGAACCCCAGTCTCCAACCACTGCTTTCTCTATCAGTCCTTCTGCACTCAAGTCTCCAGCCTCTGCTCTCTGTAACAGTCCATCTGCACCTCAGTCTCCAAATTCTGCTTTCTGCAAAGGTCCTTTGGCACCCCAATCCACAACTTCTGCTTGCTGCAACAGTCCTTTTACACCCAAGTCTCAAACCTCTGCACTTCGCAACAGTCCTTCTGCACCTCAGTCTTCAACATCTGTTCTCAGCAATGGTATTTTTGCACCTCAGTATTCAACATCTATCTCTGTAACAGTCCTTCTGCACCTCAGTCTCCATCCTCTGCTCTCTGTAACAGGCCTTCTGCAATCAAGTCTCTGAACTCTGCTCTCTTTAACAGTCCTTCTGCACCCCAATCTCCAACCTCTGCTCTCTGGAACAGTCCTTCTGCACCTCAGTCTCCAAACTCTGCTCCCTGTAAGATCCGTCTGCACCCCAGTCTTCAAACTCTGCTCTCAGTATCAGTCCTGCAACTTAGTCTCCAAACATGCTCTCTGTAACAGTTTTTCTGCACATCAGTCTTCAACAACTGCTCTCTGAAACAGTCTTTCTGCACCCCAGTCTCCAACCTCTGCTCTCTAGAACAGTCCTTCTATACTTCAGTCCCCATAATCTATTCCCTGCAACGATCCATCTTCACCCCAGTCTCCAACGTCTGCTCTCTGCAACAATCCTTCTGCGCCTCAATCGCGAACCTCTGCTCTCTGCAACAGTCCATCTGCACCTCAGTGTCCAAACTCTGCTCTCTGTAAGATCCTTCTGAAACCCAGTCTCCAACATATGTTTTCTGCAATACTCCTACAGCACCAGAGCCTCCAACCTCTGTTCTCTACAACATTTATTGTGCACCCCAGTCTCCAACCTCTGCTCTCTGTAACAGTCCTTCTGTACCGCAGTCTTAAACCTCTGTTCTCTGTAAGGGACCTTCTGCACCCCATCTCCAACCTCTGCTGTCTGTATCAGTCCTTCTGCAACCCAGTCTTCAAACTCTTTTTTCTGTATCCGTCATTGTGCACGCCAGGCATCAACCTCTGCTCTCTATAACAGTCCTTCTGCACCCCAGTCTCCATCCTCTGCTCTCTCCAACAGTCCTTCTGCACCCCAGTCTCCAAACACTGCACTCTGCAACAGTCTTTTTGCACTCCAGTCTCCAACCTCTACTCTCTGTAACAGTCCTTCTGCACATCAGTCTCCAACCTCTGTTCTCTGTAAGAGGCCTTCTGCACCCAGTCTACAACCTCTCCTCTCTGTAACAGACCTTCTGCACCCAAGCCTCTAAACTCTGCTCTCTTTAACAGTCTTTCTGCACCCCAGTCTCCTACCTCTGCTCTCAGTATCAGTCCTGCACCTCAGTCTCCAAACACTGCTCTCTGTAACAGTTTTTCTGCATATCAGTCTTCAACAACTGCTATCTGCAAGAGTCCTTCTGCAGCCCAGTCTCCAACCTCTGCTCCCTAGAACAGTCCTTCTATACCCCAGTATCCATAATCTAATCTCTGCAACGATCCTTCTGCACCCCATTCTCCAACGTCTGCTCTCTGCAAAATTCCTTCTGCACTCCAGTTACCAAACTTTCCTCTCTGTATGATCCTTCTGCACCCCAGTTTCCAAACGCTGCTCTCTGTAACATTCTTTCTGCACCCCAGTCTCCAACCTGTTCTCTACAACAGTTCTTCTGTAACGCAGTCTTAAACCTCTGTTCTCCCTAAGAGTCCTTCTGCACCCCAGTCTCCAACCTCTGCTTTCTGTATCAGTCTTTCTTCACCACAGTCTCCAAACTCTGCTCTCTGTAACAGTCCTTCTTCACCTCACTCTGCAACCTCTGCTCTCTGCAGCAGTCCTTCTGCAACCCAGTCTTCAACCTCTTCTCTCTGCAATAGTCCTTCCTCACCCTAGTCTCCAAAATATGCTCTCTGTAACAGTCCTTTTCCACCACAGTCTCAAACATCTCTTCTCTGTAACAGTACTTCTGTACTGCAGTCTCCAACATCTGCTCTCAATAATGGTCCTTCTGCACCCCAGTCTCCAAACTCTCCTTTCTGTATCAGTCCTTCTGCAACCCGGCCTCGAACCTCTGCTCTCTGTAACAGTCCTTCTGCACCTCAGACTCCAACATCTGCTCTCTGCAACAGTACTTCTGCGCCCCAATCTCCAACCTCTGCTTTCTGCAATGGTCCTTCTGTACCCCAGTCTCCAACCTCTATTATCTACAACCCTTATTTTGCACCCCAGTCTCCAACCTGTGCTCTCTGTAACAGTCCTTCTGTACCGCAGTCTGCAACCTCTGTTCTCTGTAAGGGTCCTTCTGAAGCTGAGTCTCCAAACTCTGCTTTCTGTATCAGTCCTTCTGCCCCACATTCTCTAAACTCTGCTCTCTGTAACAGTCCTTGTGTACCTCAGTCTGCAACCTCTGCTGTCTGCAATAGTCCTTCTTCACCCCAGTCTGCAATCGCTTCTCTCTGCAACAGTCCTTCTGCACCCCAGTCTCCAACATCTGCTCTTGGCAACAGTCTTTCTCCACCTCTCTCCAACCTCTGCTTTCTGCAACAGTCCTTCTGCACCCAGGTCACCAACGTCTGCTTTCTGTATCAGTCCTTCTGCACCCCAGTCTCCAACGTCTGCTCTCTGTAACAGTCCTTCTGCACCTCAGTAAATAACATCTACTATCTGCAGCAGTTCTTCTCCACCCCAGTTTCCAACCTCTGCTCTTGGCAACAGTCCTTCTGGAAGCCATTCTCAAACATCTACTCTCTGCAACAGTCCTTGTACACCCCAGTCTTTCATATCTGCTCTCTGTAACAGTCTTTCTGCACCTCAGTCTGAAAACTCTGCTCTCTGCAACGATCCTTCTGCACCTCAGTCTCCAACTTCTGATTTCTGTAACAGTCCTTCTGCTCCCCAGTCTCCAACCTCTGCTCAAAGCAAAAGTCTTTGTACACCCAAGGCTCCAAAATTTGCTCTCTGTAACAGTCCTTCTGTACTGCAGTCTCCAACCTCTACTATCTGTAATGGTCCTTCTGCACCCGAGACTCCAAACTCTACTTTCCATTTCAGTTATTCTACACCCAAGTCTCCAACCTCTGCTCTCTGTAACAATTCTTCTTCCCCTCAGTCTCCAACCTCTGCTCTCTGCAACAGTCCTTCTGCACCCCAGTCTCCAACCTCTTCTATGTGCAACAGTCTTTCTACACCCGAGTCTCCAAATTCTGCTCTCTGCAACACTTCTTCTGCACCCCAGTCTCCAAGCTCTGCTCTCTGTAACAGTTCTTCTGAACCCCAATCTCCAAACTCTGCACTTTGTAAAACTCCATCTTCACCTCAGTCTCCATACTGTGCTCTCTGTAAGAATCCTTTTGCACCCCAGTCTCCAACCTCTCCTCTCTGTAAAAGTCCTGCTCCACCTCAGTCTCGAAGTTCTGCAAACTGTAACGGTCCTTCTGCACCTCAGTCTCCAACCTCTGCTCTCTGTAACAGTGCTTCTGCACCCCAGTCTACAACATCTGTTCTCTGCAATGATCGTTCTTCTCTCCAGGTTCCAACCTCTGCTCTCTGCAACAGTTTCTACACCACAGTTTCCAAACTCTGCACTTTGTAACAGTCCTTCTGCACCTCAGTCTCCAAACTCTACTCTCTGCAACGGTCCTTCTGCACCCTAGTCTTCAACCTCTGCTCCAGGTAACAGTTCTACTGCACCCCAATTTCCAAACTTTGCTCTTTGTAACACTTCTTCTTCTCCCCAGTCTCCACACTCTGATCTCTGTAACAATCCTTCTGGACCCCAGTTTCCAACCTTTGCTCTCTGAAACAGTTCTTCTAAAACTCAGTCTCCAAAATGCTTTTCGTAAGATCCTTCTGAAACCCTGTCTCGAAACTGTGCTACCTGTAACAGTGCTTCTGCACCCCAGTCCCCAAACTCTGCTCTCCGTAACAGGCCTTCTGCACCCTACTCTCTAAACTCTGCACTATATAAACGGCCTTCTGCAACCCAGTCTCCAAACTCTTCTCTCTGCAACGATCCTTTTTCACCTCAGTCTCCAACCGCTGCCCTCTGCAAAGTTTCTTCTGCACCCCAGTCTCCAACCACTGTTCTCTGCATCATTCCTTCTGCACCCAAGTCTCTAACCTCTGCTCTCTGTAACGGTCCTTTTGCACCCCAGTCTCCAATGTCTGCTTTCTGTATCAGTTCTTCTGCACCCCAGTCTCCAACCTGTGCTCTCTGTAACTGTCCTTCTGCACCTCAGTCTCCAACCTCGGCTCTCTTCAAGGACTATTCTGCACGTCAGTCTCAAACCTCTGTTCTCTGCAATGATCCTTCTACAGTCCAGTCTCCAAGCTCTGCTCTCTGTAACAGTTCTTCTGAACATCCGTGTCAAAACTCTGCTCTCTGTAACAATCATTCTGCATCTCAGTCTCTAACGTCTGCTCTCTGTAATAGTCCTTCTGCACCTCAGTCTCAAACCTCTGCTCTCTGTAATGATCTTTCTGCACCACAGTCTCCAAACTCTGCTCTCTGTGACTAACCTTATGCACCCCAGTCTCCAACCTCTGCTCTCTTTAACAGTTCTTCTGGACACCAATCTACAAACTCTGCTCTCTGTAACACTCCTTCTGTATAGCAGTCTCCATTCTCTGCTCTTTGTAAGAATCCTTGTGCACCCCAGTCTCCAACCGCTCCTCTTTATAACAGTCTTTCTGCACCTCAGTCTCCAATATCTGCTCTCTGAAATGATCCTTCAGCACCTCAGTCTCCAATCGCTTCTCTCTGTAACAGGCCTTCTCAACCCCATTCTCCAACATATGCTCTCTGGATCAGTCCTTTTGCACACCACTATCCTACCTCTGCTGTCTATAATAATCCTTCTGCACCTGAGTCTCCAACCTTTGCACTCTGAAAAGGTTAGGCTGCACCCCAGTCTCCAAACTCTGTTTTCTGTAACAGTCCCTCTGCAACCCAGTCTCCAACCTCTGCTCTCTGTAACAATCCTTCTGCACCTCAGTCTTCAACCTCTGCTCTCTGCAACGGTCCTCCTGAACCTCAGTCTCCAAAAACTGCTCTTTGTAAATGTACTTCTGAACCCCTTCTCCAAACTCTGCTCTCCATAATAGGCCTTCTGCACCCCAGTCTCCAACCTCTGTTCTCTATAACAATCCTTCTGCACTCCAGTCTCAAAATTTTGCTCTCTAAAACGATCCTTATGCACCCCAGTCCCCAATCTCTGCTCTTTGCAACAGTCCTTCTGCACCCCAGTCTCCAACATGTGCTCTCTGCAGAAGTCCTTCTGCACCTCAGTGTGAAAACTCTGTTCTCTACAACGATCCTTCTGCACCCCACTCTCCAACCTCTGCTCTTTGCACATCGGTCTACAACTCTGCTCTCTGTAAGATCCTTGTGCAACCTTGTCTATAAACTCTGCTCTCTGTAAAAGTTCTACTGCACCCCAGTCTCCAAACTCTGCTCTCTGCAACGATCTTTCTGTACACCAGTTTCCAACCTCTGCTCTCTGGAAGAGTTCTTCTGCACCCCAGTCTCCAACATCTGCTCTCTGCAACAGTATTTCTTCACCTCAGTCTTACAACTCTGCTCTCTGCAACCATCCTGTTGCACCCCAGTCTCCAACCTCTGTTCTGTAAATCAGTTATTCTGCACCCCAGTATCCAAACTCTACTCTCTGTAACCGTCCTTCTGTACCGCAGTCTCCAATTTTTGTTCTTTGTAAGGGTACTTATGCACCCCAGTATCCAACCTCTGCTTTCTGTATCTGTAATTTTTCACCACAGTCTCCAAACTCTGCCCGCTGTAACAGTCCTTCTGAAACTCAGTCTGCAAACTCTGCTCTCTGCAACAGTACTTCTAAACTCCTGTATTTATCCTCTGCTCTCTCCAACAGTCCTTTTGAATCACAGACTCCAACATCTTCTCTCTAAAACAGTTCTTCTCCACCCCAGTCTCAAACTTCTGCTCTCTGTAAAAGTCCTTCTGTACTGCAGTCTCCAAAATCTGCTCTCTGTAAGATCCTTCTGCAACCAAGTCTGTAAACTCTGCCTTCTGTAACAGACCTTCTGCACCCATTCTCCAATCTCTGTTCTCTGTAACAGTCCTCGTTAGTGCAGTCTCCAAAATCTGCTCTCTTTAACGGTCCTTCTGCACCCCAGTCTCCAACCTCTGCATTCCGTATCAGTACTTCTGTACCCCAGTCTCCAACCTCTGCTCTCAGTAACAGTCCTTCTTCACCTCAGTCTCCAAACTCTGCTCTCTGCCACAGTCCTCCTGCACCAAAGTCTCAACCCTCTACTCCCTGCAACACTCCTTCTGCACCTCAGTCTCTAAACTCTGCCATCTGTAACAGTCCTTCTTTACTGCAGCCTCAAAACTCTGCTCTCTGTAATAGTCTTTCTGAAGCCCAGTCTCCAACGTAAGCTTTTTCTATCAGTTCCTCTGCACCCCAGTCTCCAACCTCTGCTCTCAGTAGCAGTCCTTCTGCACCCCAGTCTCCAACTTCTGCTCTCTGCAACATTTCTTCTGCACCCCAGTCTCCATCTGTGCTCTCTGTAACTGTCCTTCTGCACCCCAGTCTCCACACACTAATCTACGTAACAATCCTTCTGGACCTCAGTCTCCAACCTCTGCTCTCTAAAACAGTCCTTATGCTCTTAAGTCTCCAACCTCTACTCTCTGTAAAATTCCTTCTGCACCTCGGTCTCCAACATTTGCTCTTTGTAAGATTCTTCTGAACCCAGTCTCAAAACTCTGCCCTCTTTAACAGTCCTTCTGCACCCCTTCTCCAAACTCTGTTCTGTGTAACAGTCCTTTTGCATGCCAATCTCAATACTCTGCTCTCTACAACGATCATTCTGCACCCCAGTCTCCATCCTCTGCTCTCTACAAAAGTCCTTCTCCACTCTAGTCTCCAAACTCTGCTCTTTGTAACAGTCCTCCTGTATACCAGTCTCCAAAATCTGCTCTCCATAACGGTCCTTGTGCACCCCAGTCTCCAACCTCTGCTTTCTGTAACAGTCCTTCTGCAACTCAGTCTTCAAACTCTGCTCTCTGCAACAGTCCTTCTGCACCTCAGTCTGAAAACTATGTTCTCTGCAATGATCCTACTGCAACCCTGTCTCCAAACCCTGCTTTCTGTAACAATCCTTCTGCACCCCAGTCTCCCACCTCTGCTCTGGGTAACAGGCCTTTTGCACCCCATTCTCCAACCTCTGCTCTCTGTAATAGTTCTTCTGCACCTCAGTCTACAATCTCTGTTCTCTGCAACAGTCCTTCTGCACCAAATCTCAAACCTGTGCCTCTGTAACATTCCTACTGTAACCCAGTCTCGAAACTCTGCTTCCTGCAACAGTCCTTCTGCACCCAAAACTCCAACCTGTGCTCTCCGCAACAGTCCTTCTACACCCCAGTGTCCAGCTTCTGCTCTCTGCAACAGTCCGTCTGCAACCCAGTCTCCAACCTCTGCTTTCAGTAACAATACTTCTTCACCTCAGTCTTCAACCTCTGCTCTCTGCAACGGTCCTTCTGCACTCAGTCTTTAAAAACTACTCTCTGTAAATGTACTTCTGAAGCCCTTCTCCAACATTGCTCTCTGTAATAGGCCTTCTGCACCCCAGTCTCCAACCTCTATTCTCTATAACAATCCTTCCACACTCCAGTCTCAAAATTTTGCTCTCTACAACGATCCTTCTGCACCACAGTCCCCAAACTCTGCTCTTTGCAACAGTCCTTCTGCACCCCAGTCTCCAACATGTGCTCTCTGCAAAAGTCCTTCTGCACCTCAGTCTGAAAACTCTGTTCTCTACAACGATCCTTCTGCACCCCAGTCTCCAACCTCTGCTCTCTGTAACAGTCCTGCTGCACATCGGTCAAAAACTCTGCTCTCTGTAAGATCCTTGTGCAATCTTGTCTGAAAACTCTGCTCTCTATAGGAGTTCTACTTTACCCCAGTCTCCAAACTCTGCTCTCTGCAATGATCCTTTCGCACCCCAGTCTCCAACAGGTGCTCTCTGCAAAAGTCCTTCTTCACCCCAGTCTTCAACATCTGCAGTCTGCAACAGTCTACCTGATGCTCAGTCTGAAAACTATGCTCTCTGCAACAATCCTTGTGGACCCCAGTCTCCCAACTCTGCTTTTTGTAACAGTCCTACTGCACCTCAGTCTCCAAAATCTACTCTCTGTAACAGTGCTTCTGAACCCCAGACTCTAACCTCTGATCTCTGTGAGATCCTTCTGCACCCCAGTTTCCAAATCTGTTCTCTGTAACATTCCTTATTCTCCCCAGACTCCAACCTCTGCTCTCTGTAACAGTCCTTCTGCTCCCCAGTCTCCAACCTCTGCTCTCTGTAACACTTCATCTGCTCCCCAGTCTTCAACCTCTGCTATCTGTACCAGTCCATCTGTACCTCAGTCCCAAACTTCTGCTCTCTGTAACAGTCGTTCTGCACCCCAGTCTTCAAACTCTCTTTTCTGTATCATTCCTTCTGCACCACAGTTTCCAACCTCTTCTCCCTGCAACATTCATTCTGCACTTCAGTCTCCATCCTCTGCTCTCTGCGACAGTTCTTCTGCACCCCAGTCTCCAACATCTGCTCTCTGCAACAGTTCGTCTGCACCCCAGTATCCAAGGTCTGTACTCTGAAACAGTTCTTCTCCACACCAGTCTCCAACCACTGCTCTCTGTAACAGTCCACCTGTAGTGCCGTCTCCAAAATCTTCACTCTGTAACGGTTCTTCTGCTCCCCCGTCTTCAACCTCTGCTTTCTGTATCAGTCCTTCTGTACCAAAGTCTCTAACCTCTGTATCTGCAACAATTCTTCTTCACGACAGTCTTCAAACTCTGCTATCTGCAACAGTCCTTCTGCACCCCAGGCTCCAACCTCTGCTCTCTGTAACAATCCTTCTGCACCTCAGTCTCAAAACTCTCCTCTCTACATCGGTGCTTCTGCACCTCAGTCTCTAACCTCTACTCTCTGTAATAGTCCTTCTGCAGCTCAGTCTTCAACATCTGCTCTCTCTAAGATCCTTCTGCAACCCAGTCTGTAAACTCTGCCCTCTGTAATAGTCCTTCTGCACCCCTTCTCCAACGTCTGTTCTCTGTAACAGTCCTTCTGGACGCTGGTCTCAAACCTCTGCTTGCTACAACGATCCTTCTGCACCCCCGTCTCCAACCACTGCTCTCTCAAACTGTCCTTCTGCACCCCAGTCTCCAATATCTGCTCTCTGCAACAGTCCTTCTGCACCTCAGTCTGAAAACTCTGTTCTCTGAAATGATCCTTCTGCACCACAGTCTCCAACCTCTGTTCTCTGTAACAGTCCTGCTGTACCACAGTCTCAAAGCTCTGCTCTCTGTAAGATCCTTCTGCAACCCTGTCTCCAAACTCTGCTGTCTGTAACAGTCCTTCTGCACCCCAGTCTCCAACCTCTGTTCTTTGTAACAGGCCTATTGCACCCCATTCTCCAACCTTTGCTCTCTGCAACAGTCCTTCTGCACCCGAGTCTCTAAACTCCACTTTCTGAATCAGTCCATCTGCACCCCAATCTCCAACCTCTGCTCTCTGTAATAATACTTCTGCATCTCATTCTACAAACTCTGCTCTCTACAACAATCCTTCTGCAACCCAGTCTACAACATCTGCTCTCCGCAATAGTCCTTCTGCACCAAAGTCTCCAAACTCTGCTTCTGTAACAGTCCTACAGCAACACAGTCTTCAACCTCTACTCTCTGCAACAGTCCTTTTTCACCCAAATATCAAACCTGTGCTCTCCGCAACAGTCCTCCTACGCCCCATCTCCAGAATCTGCCCTCTGCAGCAGTCTCTCTGAGACCAAGTCTCCAACGTCTCCTCTCTGTAACAATCCTTCTGCACATAAGTCTCAAACCTCTGCTCTCTACAACGCTCCTTCTGCACCTCGGTCTGTACTCTTTGTAAAAGTACTTCTGCACCCCTTCTCCAAACTCTGCTCTTTGTAACAGGCCTTCTGCACGCCAGTCTCCGACCTCTGTTCTTTATAACGATCCTTCTGCACCCCAGTCTCGAACCTCTGCTCTCTTTACCAGTTCTTCAGCACCCCAGTCTCCAAACTCTGCTCTCTGTAACAGTCTTTCTGCACCCCAGTCTCTAACCTCTGCTCTCTGCAACAGTCCCTCTTCACTCTAGTCTCCAACCTCTGCTCTCTGTAACAGTCGTTCTGCACCCCAGTCTCCAACATGTGCTCTCTGCAAAAGTCCTTCTGCACCTCAGTCTGAAAACTCTGTTCTCTGCAACGATCCTTCCGCACCCTAGTCTCCAGCCTCTGCTCTATGTAACATCCCTGCTGCACCTTCGTCTACAACCTCTGCTCTCTGTAAGATTCTTGTGCAACCTTGTCTAAAAACTCTGCTCTCTGTAACAGTTCTTCTGCACCCTAGTCTCTGACCTCTGCTCTCGGGAACAGGCCTTTTGCACGCCAATCTCCAACCTTGACTCTGTGTAACAGTCCTTTTGCACCTCAGTCTCCAATCTCTGCTCTAAGCAACGATTCATCTGCACCTCAGTCTCCAAACTCTACTCTCTGTAACAGTCCTTCTGCTCCCCAGTCTCTAACCTCTGCTGTCTGCACAGATCCTTCTTCACCCCAGTCTGCAACGTCTGCTCTCTGCAACAGACCTTCTGCACCCCAGTCTCCAACATCTGCTCTATGCAACAGTCCTTCTGCACCCCTGTCTCCAACCTCTGCTCTGTGTAATATCCTTCTGCACCACAGTTTCAAAACTCTGCTCCCAGTAACATTCCTTTTCTACCCCAGTCTCCAACCTCTGCTCTCTGCAGCGGTACTGCTGCACCTGAGTCTCCAACCTTTGTTCTCACTAACAGTCCTTCTTCTCCACATCTCCAACCTCTTCTCTATAACAGTCCTTCTGCACCTCAGTCTCCAACATCTGCTCTCTGCAACAGTACTTCTGCACCCCTGTCTCCAACCTCTGCTCTCTGTAAGATCCTTCTGAAGCCTAGTCTCCAAACTTTGCTCTCTGTAACAGTCCTTCAGCACCTCAGTTTCCAACATGTGCTCTCTGCACCAGTCCTTCTACACCCGATTCTCTAACCTCTGTTCTCTGCAAAAGTCCTTCTGAACCACAGTTTCCAACATCTGCTCTCTGGAACAGTCCTTCTGTACCCTAGTCTCCAAAGTATGCTCACTGTAACAGTTCTTCTGTACTACAATCTCCAAACACTGCTTTCTCTAAAGGTCCTTATGCACCACAGTCTCCAACCTCTGCTCTCTGTATCAGTACTTCTGCACCCCAGTCTCCAACCTCTGCTCTCTGTAGCAGGCCTTCCGCACCCCAGTCTTAAAAATCTGCTCTTTCCAACGATTTATCTGCACCCCAGTCTCCAACCTCTGATCTCTGTAACAGTCCTTCTGCACCTCAGTCTCCAAATTCTGCTCTCTGTAAGATCCATCTGAACCCCAGTCTCCAACGTCTGCTCTCTGCAACAGTCCTGCTGCACCACAGTCTCCAACCTCTGCTCTCTTTACTAGTTCTTCAGCACTCCAGTCTCCAAACTCTGCTCTCTGTAACAGTCTTTCTGCACTTCACTCTCCAACCTCTGCTCTCTGCAACAGTTCTTCTGCACACCAGTCTCCATCCTCTGCTCTCTGCAACAGTGTTCTTCACCCCAGTCTCCAATCTCTGCTCTCTGTAACATTCCTTCTCCAACCCAGTCTTTAACCTCGGCTTTCAGCAAGTGTCCTGCAGCACCCCAGTCTCCAAACACTGTCCTCTGCAACAGTCCTTCTGCTCCCCAGGCTCCAACATCTGCTCTCCGTAACAGGCGTTCTGCACCCCAGTCTTCAAACTCTGCTTTCTGTATCAGTCCTTCAGAACCTCAGTCTCAAACCTCTGCTCTCTGTATCTATCCTTCTGTACCTCAGTCTCCAATCTATGCTCTCAGTAACAGTTATTCTATACCGCAGTCTCCAAACTCTGGTCTCAGTAAGTGTTCTTCTGCAACCCAAATTCCAACCTCTGCTCTATGTAACAGTCCTTCTGCACCTCAGTCTCCAAACTCTGCTCTTTATAACAGTCTTTCTACACCTCAGTCTCCAACCTCTGCTCTGTGTAACAGTCCATCTTCACCTCAGTCTCCAAACTCTGCTCTCTGTAAGATTCTTCAGAATTTCAGTATCCAAACTCTGCTCTCTATAACAGTCCTTCTGCACCACAGTCTCTAAACTCTCCTCTCTGTAACAGGCCTTCTGCACGCCAGTCTCCAAACTCTTCTCTCTGTAGCAGGCCTTCTGCACCCCAGTCTCCAAAATCTGCTCTCTGCAACGATCCTTCTGCACCCCAGTCTCCAAAATCTGCTCTCTACAATGATCCTACTGCAACCCAGTCTCCTACATCTGATCTCTGCAACAGTCCTTCTGCACCTCAGTCTCCAAATTCTGCTCTCTATAAGATCTTTAAGCACCCCAGTATCTAACCTCTGCTCTCTGTAACAGTCTTTCTGCTTCCGAGTCTCCAACCTCTGCTCTCTGTAACAGGACTTCCGCAAGTCAGTCTCCAACATCTGCTCTCCACAACAGTCTTTCTGCACCCTAGTTACCAACATCTACTCTCTGCCACGACCCTTCTGCACCCCAGTATCCTACCTCTGCTCTCTGAAACAGTCCTTCTACACCTCAGTCTCCCAACTCTGCTATCTGTAAGATCCTTCTGACACCCAGTCTTTAAACTCCACACTCTGTAACAGTCCTTTTGCACCCCAGTCTCCAAACTCTGCTCTCTGTAACAGTCCTTGTGCACCCCAGTCTCCAACCTTTGCTCTCTGCAATGATCCTACTGCACCCCAGTCTCCAACCTCTGATCTCTACAAGAGTCCTTCTGCACCTCAGTCTCCAACTTCTGCTCTTTGTAAGATCCTCCTGCACACCTGTCTCCAAGCTCTGCTCCTTTCAACGATCCTTCTGCACCCCATTCTCCAAACTCTACTCTATGTAACAGGACTTCTGCACCTCAGTCTCCAATCACTGCTCTCTGCAACAGTCCTTCTGCACCACAGTCTCCAAACTCTGGTCTCTATAAGATCCTTCTGCACTCCAGATTCTAAACTCTGTTCTCTGTAACATTCCTTCTCTTGCCCAGTCTTAATCCTCTGCTTTGTGCAAGTGTCCTGCGGCACTCCAGTCTCCAACCTCTGTCCTCTGCAACAGTTCTTCTGCTCCCAGTCTCCAACATCTGCTCTATGTAACAGTCCTTCTGTACTGCAGTCTCCAAACACTGCTCTCCATAACGTGCATTCTGCACCCCAGTCTCCAAATACTGCTTTCTGTATCAGTCCTTCTGAACCTCAGTCTCAAACCTCTGCTCTCTGTATCTATCCTTCTGCACCTCAGTCTCCAACCTGTGCTCTCTGTAAAATTTCTTCTGCACCCAAGTCTCCAACCTCTGCTTTCTGTAAGAGTTTTTCTATACTGCAGTCTCCATACTCTGGTCTCTGTAATTGTCTTCTACACCCCAATTTCCAACATCTACTTTCTGTAACAGTCCTTCTGCACATCAGTCTGATACCTCTGCTCTCTACACGTCATTCTGCACCCCAGTTTCAAAACATTGCTCTATGTAACAGTCCACCTGCACCTCAGTATCCACCCTCTCCTCTCTATAACAGGCCTTCTGCACGCCAGTCTCCAAAGACTTCTCTCTGTAGCAGGCTTTCTGTACCCCAGTCTCCAAAATCTGCTCTCTGCAACGATTCTTCTGCACCTCAGTCTCAAACCTCTGCTCTCTGCAATGATTCTAGTGCACCCAGTCTCCAACCTCTGATCTCTGCAACAGTTCTTCTGCACCAGAGTCTCCAAATTCTGCTCTCTGTAAGATCCTTTTGCACCCCTGTATTCAACCTCTGCTCTCTGTAACAGTCTTTCTGCATCCAAGTCTCCAACCTCTGCTCTCTGTAGCAGGACTTCCACACCTCAGTGTCTAAACTCTGCTCTCTGCAGCAGTCCTTGTGCAGCATATTCTCCAACCTCTGCTCTCTACAACAGTCCTTCTGCACCCTAGTTACCAACATCTGCTCTCTGCAACGACCCTTCTGCACCCCAGTCTCCTACCTCTGATCTCTGTAACAGTCCTTCTGCTCCTCAGTCTCCCAACTCTGCTCTCTGTAAGATCCTCCTGCAACCCAGTCTTTAAACTCTGCACTCTGTAACAGTCCTTCTGCACAACAGTCTACAACCTCTGCTCT
>NW_027525070.1:0-24283 GCF_052094955.1 Ictidomys tridecemlineatus
TCCGAGTCTCCAACCCGGGCTTTATGTGTCAGTCCTTCTGCATCCCAGTCTCCAACCTCTGCTCTGAGTAACTGTCCTTCTGCACCTTAGTCTCTAACCTCTGCTCTCTGCTACAGTCCTTCTGGAACCAAATCTCAAACCTCTACTCTCTTCAACAGTACTTGTACATCCCAGTCTAAAACCACTGCTCTCTGAAACAGTCCTTCTGCACCCCAGTATCTAACCTCTTCTCTTTGTAACAATCCTTCTGCACCTCAGTCTCCAACCTCTCCTCTCTGCAACGGTCCTTCTGCACCACAGTCTCCAACTTCTACTCTCTGTAACAGTGCTTCTGCACCTCAGTCTCTATACTCTGCTCTCTGTGAGATCCTTCTGGAACCCAGTTTCCAAACTCTGCTCTTTGTAACAGTCCTTCATCACCCCAGTCTCCAAATTCTGCTCTCTGTCACAGGCCCTTTGCACTCCAGTCTCCAACCTCTGCTCTCTGTATCAGTCCATCTGCACCCCAGTCTCTAACGTCTGCTCTCTGCAAAGATCCTTCTGCACCCCAGTCTCCAACCTCTGCTCGCTGAAACAGTCTGTGTGCAACCCAGTCTACAACATCTGCTCTCTGCAACAGTTCTTCTGTACCTCAGTCTGAAAACTCTGCTGTCTGCAACGATTTTTTTGCACCCGAGTCTCCAACCTCTGCTCTCTGAAACAGTCCTTCTGCCCCTAATCACCGAACTCTGCTTTCAGCAGCCGTCCTTCTGCACCCCAGTCTCCAATATCTGCTCTCTGCAACATTTCTTCTGCTCCTCAGTATTAAACCAGTGCTCTCTGTAAAAGTCCGTCTGCACCCCAGTCTCCAACCTCTGCTCTTTGTAACGATCCTTCTGCACCTCAGTCTCGAACCTCCGCTCTCTGTAAAAGTCCTTCTGCACCTCAGTCTCCAAACGATTTTCTCTGTAAAATCCTTCTGAAACCCAGTCTCTAACGTCTGCTCTCTGTAACAGTCCTTCTGCACCCCAGTCTTTAACCTCTGCTCTATGTAAAGGTCCTTCTGCACCCCAGTCTCCAACATCTGCTTTCTCTATCAGTCCATCTGCATCTCAGTCTCCAACCTCTGTGTTCTGCCACAGTCCTTCTGCACCCAAGACTCCAACCTCTGCTCTCTGCAACATTCCTTATGCACCCCAAGCTCCAAACTCTGCTCTCTGTAATGATACTTCTGCACCCCAGTCTCGAACCTATTCTTTCCGCAACGATCCTTCTGCACCTCAGTCTCCAACCTCTGCTCTCTGCAAAGATCCTTTTGCACCCCAGTCTCAAAACTCTGCTCGCTGCAACAGTCCTTGTGAACCCCAGTCTCCAACATCTGCTCACTGCAACAGTTCTTCTGTACCTCAGTCTGAAAACTCTGCTCTCTGCAATAGTCCCTCTTCACCCCAGTCTCCAACCTCCACTCTCTGTTACAGCTCTTCTGTACCTCAGCCTCCAATCTCTGCTCTATGCAACAGTCCTTCTGCACCCAAGTCTCCAACATCTGCTCTTTAAAACAGTCCTTAGACACCCCAGTCTCAAACCTCTGCTCTCTGCAACAGTCCTTCTACACCCAAGTCTCCATACTCTGCTCACCCATAAGATTCTACTGCACCCCGGTGTCCAACGTCTGCTCTCTGCAACAGTCCTTCTACATTCCAGTCTTCAAACTCTGCTCTCTGCAACAGTCCTTCTATACCCCAGTCTCCATACTCTGCTCGACCCAACGATCCTTCTGGTCCCCAATCTCCAACCTCTGTTCTCTACATAAGTTCTTCTGCACACCAGTCTCCAACCTTTGCTCTCTTTACCAGTCCTTCTGTACCGCAGTCTCCAAACTCTGTTCTCTGTAAGGGTCCTTATGCACCCCAGTATCCAACCTCTGCTTTCTGTATCAGTCGTTTTGCACCACAGTCTCCAAACTATGCCCTCTGTAAGAGTCTTTCTGCAACTCAGTCTGCAACCTCTGCTCTCTGTAAAAGTCCTTCTGCACCCCAGTCTCCATCCTCTGCCCTCTGCAACAGTCCTTCTGCACCCCAATCTCCAATATCTGCTATATGCAACAGTCATTCCCAAACCAAGTCTCCAAACTCTGCTCTCTGTAAGGGTACTTCTGCACCCTAATCTCCAACCTCTGCTTTCTGTATCAGTCCTTCTGCACCCCAGGCTCCAAACTCTGCTCTGTGTAACTGTCCTTCTTCACCTTAGTCTCCAACGTCTGCTCTCTGCTACAGTCCTTCTGGAACCCAGTCTTCATCATCTACTCTCTGCAACATTCCTTCTACACCCCAGTCTCCAACCTCTGCTCTCTGTACCAGTCCTTTTGTAGTGGATACTCCAACCTCTGCTCTCTGTAATAGTCCTCCTGTACCCCAGTCTTAAAAATCTGCTTTCTGTATCATTCCTTCTGCACCTCTGTCTCAATCCTCTGCTCTCTATAACAGTCCTTCTGCACCTCAGTCTCCAACCTCTGCTCTCTGCAAGAGTTTCTTCTGCACCCAAATCTCCAACTTCTGATCTATTCAAAAGTACTTCTGCACCCCAGTATTCAACCTCTGGTCTCTGTAGCAATCCTTCTGCACCCCAGTCTCCAAATTTTACTCTCTGCAGAAGTCCTTCTTCATCACAGTCTTCAACCTCTGCTCAATGTAATATGCTTCTGTATCCCAGTCTTCAAATTCTACTCTCTGTTAAAATCCTTCTGCACCTCAGTCTCCAACCTCTTCTCTCTTCAATGGTCCTTCTGCAACAAGTCTTAAACCTCTATTTTGCAACAGTATCAACTCCCCCGTATCAAATCTCTGCTCTCTGTAAAAGTACTTTTGAACCCCAGTTTCCAATCTCTGCTCTTTGTAACGGTCCTTCTGCACCCCAGTCTTCACCCTCTGATTTGTATATCAGTCTTGCACCACAGTCTCCAACCTCTGTTCTCTGTGACAGTACTTCTGGACCTCAGTCTGTATACTCTCCTCTCTGCAACAGTCTTTCTGCAACCAAGTATCCAGCCTCTGCTCTCTGCAACAATTCTTCTGCACTCCAGTCTCCAGCCTCTAGTCTCTGTAAGATTTCTCTGCACCATAGTCTCCAACCTCTGCTATCTTAAAAGGTCCCTCGGCACCTCAGTCGCCAAACTCTGTTCTCTGCAACAGTCCTTCTGCACCACAGTCTCCAAACTCTTCACTCTGTAACAGTTCTTCTGCACCGCAGTCTCCAACCTCTGCTCTCTATAATGGTACTTCAGTACCACAGTCTCAAATCTCTACTTTCTGTATCAGTCTTTCTGCACCTCATTCTCCAACCGCTGCTGTATTTAACAGTCCTTCTGCACCTCAGTCTTCAACCTATGCTATCTGCAATTGTCCTTATGCATCTCAGTCTTCAAACTCAACACTCTGTAACAGTCCTTCTGCATCTCAGTCTCCAAACTCTACTCTCTGTAAGATCCTTTTGCAAACCAATCTCCAATCTCTGCTCTCTGTAACAGTCTTTCTGCACCCCTTCTCCAAACTTTGCTGTCTTTGACAGGCTTTCTGCACATAGTCTCCAACATCTACTCTCTGGAACAGCCCATCTGCACAGAAGTCTCCAACCTCTGTTCTCTGCAACAGTCATTATGCACCCCAGTCTCCAACATCTACTCTCTGGAACAGTCCATCTGCACAGAAGTCTCCAACCTCTGTTCTCTGAAACAGTCATTATGCACCCCAGTCTCCAACATCTGCTCTCTACATTAGTCCTTCTGCACCTCAGTCTGAATACTCTGCTCTCTGCCACAATCCTTCTGCACCACAGTCTCAAACCTCTGTTCTCTGCAACAGTCCTTCTGCATCCCAGTTTCCAAACTCTGCTCTCTGTAACAGTCCTACGGCACCCCAGTCTCCAAACACTGCTTACTGTATCAGTCTTTCTGCACCACAGTCTCCAACCTCTGCTCTCTGTAACAGTCCTTCTGCAACTAAGTCTCCAACCTCTGCTCTATGCAACAGTCTTTCTGCAACCCAGTCTCCAACCTCTGCTATCTGCAACAATCATTCTGCACCCCAGTCTCCAACATCTGTTTTCTGTATCAGTCCTGCACCACAGTCTTCAAAATCTGCTCTCTGTAAGAGTCCTTCTGCACCTCAGTCTCCAACCTCTGCTCTCTGCAACAGTCCTTCTGCACCCCAGTCTCCAACCTCTTCACTCTGCAGTAATCTTTCTGCACCCCAGTCTCCAACGTCTGCTCTCTGCCACAGTCCATCTGCATTCCAGATTCCAAACTCTTCTCACTGTAAGATCCTTCTGCACCCCAGTTTCCAACCTCTGCTCTCTTCAAAGTTCCTTCTGCACCCCAGTCTCCAACATCTGTTCTCTGCATCAGTCCTTCTGCGCCACAGTCTCCAACATCTACTCTCTGCAACAGTTCTTCTCCACACCAATCTCCAACCTCTGTTCTCTGTAACAGTCCTTCTGTACTGCAGTCTCCAACCACTGCTCTCTGTAAGGGTCCTTCTGCACCCGAGTTTCCGAACTCTGTTCTGTGTAACTGTCCTTCTGTACCTTAGTCTTTAACCTCTGCTCTCTGCTACAGTCCTTCTGCACCCCAATCTCCTTCCTCAACTCTCTGCAACAGTCCTTCTACACGCCAGTCTAAAAGCTCTGCTCTCTGCAATAATCCTTCTGCACCCCAGTCTCCATCCTCTGCTCTCTGTATCAATCCTTCTGCACCCCAGGCTCCAAACTCTGCTCTTTTTAATGATCCTTCTTCACAAGAGTCTCGAACCTCTGCTCTCCGCAATGATCCTTCTGCACCTCAGTCTACAACCTCTGCTCTCTGCAAAGATCCTTTGGCACACCAGTCTCAAAACTCTGCTCGCTGCCACAGTCCTTGTGAACCCCAGTCTCCAACATCTGCTCTCTGCAACAGTTCTTCTGTACCTCAGTCTGAAACTCTGCTATCTGCAACAATCTTTCTGCACCCCAGTCTCCAAACTCTGCTCTCTGTAACAGTCCTTCTGTACATCAGTCTCCAACCTCTGCTTTCTGTAAGACCCTTTTAAAATTAGTCCACATGCTGCACTGCAGTCTCCAATCCCTGCTCTCTGTAACAGGCCTTCTGCACCCCAGTCTCCAAACACTGCTCTCTATAAGAGGAATTCTTCACCCCAGTCTCCAACAGCTACTCTCTGCAACGATGCTTGTGCACCCCAGTCTCTAACCTCTGCTCTCTGTAAAAGTCCTTCTGCACCACAGTCTCCAAACTCTGCTCTCTGAAAGAAACTTCTACAACCCAGTCTCCAACCTCTGCTCTCTGCAACAGTCCTTCTGCACCCCAGACTCCAACATCTGCTCTCTGCAATAATCCTTCTGCACCCCAGTCTTCAATGTCTGCTTTCTGCCACAGTCATTCTGCATCCCAGACTCCAACCTCTTCTCACTGTAAGATCCTTCTGCACTCCAGTCTCCAACCTCTCCTCTCTTCAATGTTCTTTCTGCACCCAGTCTCCAACCTCTGTTCTCTGCATCAGTCCTTCTGCACCACAGTCTCCAACATCTACTCTCTGCAACAGTTCTTCTCCACACCAGTCTCCAACCTCTGTTCTCCAACCTCGGCTCTCTGTAACGATCCTTCTGCACATCAGTCTCCAAAATTTGCTCCCTGTAAGATCCATCTGAACCCCAGTCTACAACCTCTGCTCTCTGTAACAGTCCTTCTGCACCCCAGTCTCTAAACTCTGCTCTCTGTAACAGTTTTTCTTAACCCCACTCTCCAACCTCTCCTCTTTGTAACAGGCCTTCTGTACCGCAGTCTCCAAACTCTGCTCTCTGCAACAATATTTCTGCACCCCAGTCTTCAACCACTGCTCTCTGCAATGATCCTACTGCACCCCAGTCTGCAACATCTGCTCTCTGCAACAGTCATTCTAACTCCAGTCCAAACTCTGCTCTCTCCAATGATCCGTCTGGACCCCAGGCTCCAAAGTGTGCTCTCTGCAACAGTCCTTCTGAACCACAGTCTCCAAACTCGGCTCTCTGTAACATCTTTCTGCACGCCAGTTTCGAAAATCTGCTCTCTCTAACATTCCTTCTCCACCGCAGTCTGTAACCTCTGCATTCTTTGAGGGTCCTGCAGCACCCCAGTCTCCAACCTCTACTCTCAGAAACAGTCCTATTCCGCAGTCTCCAAACTCTGCTCTCCTTAACGGTTCTTCTGCACTGCAATTTCCAAACTCTGCTTCCTGTAACAGTCCTTCTGCACATGAGTCTCCAAACTCTGCTCTCTATAACAGTCCTTCTACACCTAAGACTCCAACCTCTACTCTCTGTAACAGTCCTTCTGCACCAAAGTCTTCAACCTCTGCTCTCTGTAACAATCCTTCTAAACCCCTGTCTGCAACCTCTGCTCTCTGTAATATCCTTCTGAAACTCAGTCTCCAAACTCTGCTCTCTGTAACAGTGCTTCTGCACACCGGTCTTCAACCTCTGCTCTCATCAAAGATCCTTCCTCACCAAAGTCTCCAACCTCTGCACTCTGCAACAATCCTTCTGTACCCAGTCTCCAACATCTGCTCTCTGCAACAGTCCTTCTGAGCCTCAGTCTGAAAACTCTGCTGACTGCAACGACCCTCCTTCACCCCAGTCTTTAACCTCTGCTCTCTGCAACAGTCCTTCTGCATCCCAGTCTTCAATATCTGCTCTCTGCAACAGTCCTTCTGCAAGTCAGTCTGAAATCTTTGCTCTCTGCTGGGAAAGGCAGCCCTCATAAGAAATGGCCTTTTTCTCCCAGAAGAAGTTCACCAGCAGTACTGGGAGTGTGGTGGATGTGTAGCAGACGTTTAAGAAGCTTAAATTGATGAGGAAAAAGTACATTGGAGTGTGGAGAGCAGGACTGACCCTGGTGGCCACTATTATGAGCATTTTCCCCAGGAGAGTGGTCAGGTAAATGACCAGAAAGAGCAGAAAGAACCAGCCCTGTAGGTTGGAGAGATTGGAAAATCCCAAGAAGATGAATTCAGTGACAAATGATTGATTGCTCATTTCCAATGTTGTCATAGCTACAAAACAGAGAAAAAAGAGACCATGATGAAAATGGACTGTGAGCAAGGCAAACAGGCTTGTTAATCTGCAGCAACATGGCAAATAATATCGAATGAAAAGCAGCCTGGAGACTGATAACCTGTGTGACTGCTCTCAGGGAAACAGACCCATGGAGCTGCACACATTTGCAGGGGTGATGGTGGGTGGGAGTAACCAGAGAATTGCTAGAAGCCAACAGAAAGTCATTCGACCTCATCATGGTGTGCAGTCATTTCTCACTGTCTCAGTAATCTCTGTCTCCTGTTGTCCTTTTATGTAAACATAGTATTTTGGAGAAGTTCATTTTCATTGCAAATGTTAAGAAAAAAAATTACAATGCAGAGTCATCATCTGCAGAAGCAGTCGGTGTTGCCTTCAGTGTTTTCCAATGTAGAATTTTTCTGATTTTACATCAATCTTGATCTCTGTGTTCGGAAAGGCAGAAGTTAACTATTCCTGTACACTGCTGAAATTATCAGGGCCAGAGCGAAATAGAGGAAAGAAGTTGATGAAGTGGGGTTGGACTGGCTATCTTAAGTATACAGGGAAGATCAGTGGAGTAGAAGGAGAATGAGAGGGTGGAGTGGTTTGGGAAGGAAAGGAATGTGAAAGGTATTTAAGCAGATCATGTTATTTGCACATGGAAGTCTACCACAAGGGACTGCACCTGTATGTATATGTAGAAAGCACCAGTCATAAATTAACAGATAAATGACCAAAAGAAAGATCAGTAGAGAAAGGAGAATAGGGGCAGGAAGGGGAGGGAGATGGGGGGTGGGGACTGAATGGAGTAAATCAGATTCCATGCACGTAGGATCTTTTCCAAATCAGCCCAACTTCTATGTATAACTATTATGCTCTAATAAAAAAATTTAAGAAGATGACATGATCTTATCAGCAAAGAGTGAGATTTGAATTCTTTTTGACCTATTTGTATATGTTTAATTTATTTCTTTTGTCCAATGGCTCTGGCAATTTCAAGGATGAAGTTGAATAGAAGTGGTGAAAGAGGGGGCACCCTGTCTGCTTCAGGATTTTAGAGTGAATGCTTTCAACCTTTCTCCACTTAGAATGATGCTGCCTTGGGTTAAGCATAGATAGCTTTTACAATGCTTTTACAAAGTTCCTTCTGTCCCTAGTGTTTCTACTGTTTTGACAGGCAGAGGTGATATATTTTGTTAAATGCTTTTTCTGCATCTATTGAGATGATCAATAAACTTACATCTCTCTTAAATGAACTTAATCTCTCCCCTTTGGCTAAACATTCAGATCATCTCAAGTCCTATAAATATTTTAATGAACATTTTCCTACATAAACATATGTGACCATTTCGAATTATCTCTTCAGAATAAAATTTAAATCTGACATAAAAGCATTTCTTGTGCAGTTTCTATTTAAAACTAGCTCATGGGAGAAATTATATTAAGTGAAATAAGCCAGACACATAAAGAGAAATAGCAGTTTTTTACTTCTTTGTGGAAGCTAAAAAGTTGATCTCAGAGAAGTAGGGAGTAGAGCGGTGGTTATTGGAGCCTGGGAGAGAATCACAAAAATCATTGTGAGTCTGATTTCTCAAATACCCATGTGAAGGACTGCCTGAAACATGCCCTGTGAGTGTGGTCTTTAAAAAAATAAGAGTGGACTTTTAACAGGGTCCTCAGAAAATCTCTCTTCTCTCCTCAGTGGGCAGCAGGAGGTCCATGGGTCTGGCTGCCTAGGAGCTAGCTGTGGTGTGCAAATTGGCAGGACCAGGATGGCTGGAGAATCTCAATAATCACTAGTAGACCACATTCTAGGTGAGGGCAGGCTGGAAACAGGCCATCCTGTGGATTTAGGAAACGGTTGTGGGTCCAATCCAGTCATAACACCTACTCCCTGTGTCAGTCCACGGTTGCCACATTTACAACAGGCCTGACCAGAACAACCCAGAGGGGGAGATGCACTCTGGCCTCCTGGCTTGGAGGTTTGTTCTGGGGCCAGCTGACCCATTGCTGCAGGCCTGAGATGAGGTGGGACCCCGAGGTGGAAGGGAACAAGAAGGGAAGGGTCCCTAGCTCATGGCAGCTAGAAGTTTGGGGTGGGGGAGGAGACAGGAGGAGACAGTTCGCAGGGGACAACATGTGATTCCCCAGGGCATGTCCCCAGCCACACTCCACCTGCCTACACTCCTCTCAGTACAGTGGGCCTTTCAAATAATTAACTCACAATATGGATGGATCCACAGATTAGGTCACAAGTCTCACAGTCTAATCATTTCACCTCTGAACACTGCTACTGTGACTGACCCTGAGATTTTGGTGGGGGAATACATTATTTCTAAGCCATAATAGTCTCTACAGTCTATGTGCTTTGGTTAGAATACCTTCATGTAGTCATAGAGAGTAATCGAGTGCCAAAACAAGATTAAAAGGAAATATCTGGTAACTGAAGATCATCTATAACAGTCCTTCTGCACCCCAGTCTACAAACTCTGCTCCCTGCAACAATCTTTTTCCACACCAGTCTCCAAGTTCTGCTCTCTGAAACACTCTTTCTGCACCCAACTCTCAAACATCTGCTTTCTGCAACACTCCTTCTGCAACTCAGTCTGAAAACTCTGCTCTCTTCAACAATCATTCTGCACCCCAGTCTCAAACCTCTTCTCACTGTTACAGTCCTTTTACACCGTAGTCTCCAAACTCTGCTCTCTATAATATCCTTCTGCACACCAGTCTCCAAAGTGAGATATCTGTAACAGGCCTTCTGCACCCCAGTCTCCAACCCCTGCTCCCTGCAAGAAAACTTCTGCACCCCTGTCTCCAAGTTCTGCTCTCTGAATAAGTCCTTCTGCACCCCACTCTCGAACATCTGCTCTCTGAAACAGTTTTTCTGCACCTCAGTCTGAAAACTCTGCTCTCTGCAACAATCATTCTGCAACACAGTCTCCAAATTCTGCTCTCTGTAAGAGTCCTTCTGCACCTCAGTCTCCAAAGTCTGCTCTCTATAATATCGTTCTGGAAAACAGTCTCCAAACTGTGAAATCTGTAACAGGCCTTCTGCACCCAAGTCTCTAACCTCTGCTCCCTGCAAGAATCCTTCTGCACACCAGTCTCCAAGTTCTGCTCTGTGAAAGAGTCCTTCTGCACTCAACTCTCGAACATTTGCTCTCTGCAACAGTCCTTCTGCACCTAAGTCTGAAAACTCTGCTCTCTGCAACAATCATTCTGCAACCCAGTCTCCATCCTCTGCTCTCTGTAACAGTCCTTCTGCACCTCAGTCTCCAAAGTCTGCTCTCTATAATATCGTTCTGCACACCAATCTCCAAACTGTGATATCTGTAACAGTCCTTCTGCACCCCAGTCTCCAAACTCAGCTCTCTGTAACAGGCCTTCAGCACCCCAGTTTCAAACCTCTGCTCTCTGAAACAATCATTCTACACCTCAGTCTCCAACCTCTGCTCTCTGCAACAGTCCTTCTGCATCTCAGTCTCCAAACTCTGCTCTCTGTAAGATCCTTCTGCACCAAGTCTCCAAAATCAGCTCTCTATAACAGTTCTTCTGCAATCCAGTATCCAACCTCTGGTCTCTGTAAAAAAACTTCTGCACCCCAGTCTCCAACCTCTGCTCTCTGTAACAGTCCTTCTATACCTCAGTCTCCAAACTCTGCTCTCTGTAATGGTCCTTCCACACCCCAGTCTCCAAACTCTGCTTTGTGTATCAGTCGTTCTGCAACCCGGTCTCCAACCTCTGCTCTCTGTCACAGTCTTTCTGCACCTCAGTCTCCAACCTCTGCTATCTGTAATAGTCCTTGTGCACCCCAGTCACAAATCTATTCTCTCTGCAACAGTTTTTCTGCACCCCAGTGTCCAACCTATGCTCTCTGTAACTGTCCGTCTGCACCCCAGTCTCCAACCTCTGCTCCCTGCAACAATCCTTTTCCACCCCATTCTCCAAGTTCTACTCTCTGAAAGAGTACTTCTGCAAACCACTCTCGAACATCTGCTATTTGCAACAGTCCTTCTGCGCCTAAGTCTGAAAAATCTGCTCTCTGCAACAATCATTCTGCAATCAAGTCTCCAAACTCTGCTCTCTGTAACAATCTTTCTGCAACTCAGTATGCAACCTCTGCTCTCTTTAACAGTCCTTCTGCACCTCAGTATCCAACCTCTGCTCTCTGTAAAGATCCTTCTGAACCTCAGTCTCCAAACAATGCTCTCTGTAACAGGCCTTCTGCACCGCAGTCTCCAACCTCTGCTCTCTGTAACAGTTCTTCTGCACACCAGTCTCCAAGATATACTCTCTGTAACAGTCCTGCTGCACCCGAATCAAACCTCTGCACTCTGTAACAATCCTTCTGAATACCAGTCTAAAAACTCTGCACTCTTTAACAGTTCTTCTGAACCAGAATCTCCAAACTCTGCTCTCTGTAACACTCCTTATGCACCCGAGTCTCCATCCTCTGCTCTCTGTAAAAATCCTTCTGCACCCCAGTCTCCAACCTCTGTTCTCTGTAAAAGTCCTTCTGTACCTCATTCTCCAACCTCTACTCTCTGGACCAGTCCTTCTGAACCCCAGTCTCCAATATCTGCTCTCTGCAATGATCCTTCTTCTCCCAAAACTCCACCCTCTGCTCCCTGCAATGGTCCTTCTGCACCCCAGTCTCCAAACTCTGCTCTCTGTAACAGTCCTTCTGTACCGCTGTCTCCAACCTCTTCTCTATGTAACGGTCCTTCTGCACCCCAATTGCCAACCTCTACTTTCTGTAATAGTCCTTCTGCACCTCAGACTCCAACTTATGCTCTCTGTAGCAGTCTTTTTGCACCTCAGTCTGAAACCTCTGCTCTCTGCAACGATCCTTCTGTACCCCAGTCTCCGAACTGTGCTATCTGTAACAGTCCTTCTGCACCCCAGTCTCCAACCTCTGCCCTCTGTAACAGTCCCTCTACACCTCAGTCTCCAAACTCTGCTCTCTATAATATCCTTCTGCACACCAGTCTCCAAACTGAGATATATGTAACAGGCCTTCTGCACCCCAGTCTCCAAACTCTGCTCCCTGCAAGAAAACTTTTGCAACCCAGTCTCCAAGTTCTGCTCTCTGAATAAGTCCTTCATCACCCCATGCTCGAACATCTGCTCTCTGCAAAAGTCCTTCTGCACCTAAGTCTGAAAACTCTACTCTCTGCAACAATCATTCTGCAACCCAGTCTCCATCCTCTGCTCTCTGTAACAGTCCTTCTGCACCTCAGTCTCCAAAGTCTGCTGTCTATAATATCGTTCTGCACACCAGTCTCCAAACTGTGATATCTGTAACAGTCCTTCTGCACCCCAGTATCCAACCTCTGCTCTCTGTAACAGGCCTTCAGCACCCCAGTCTCCAATCTCTGCTCTCTGTAACACGCCTTCTTCACCCCAGTCTCCAACCTCTTCTCTCTGAAACGATCATTCTGCACCTCAGTCTCCAACCTTTGCTCTCTGCAAAAGTCCTTCTGTATCTCAGTCTCCAAACTCTGCTCTCTGTAAGATCTTTCTGCACCAAGTCTCCAAAATCTGCTCTCTGTAACAGTTCTTCTGCAACCCAGTATCCAACCTCTGGTCTCTGTAACAAAACTTCTGCAACCCAGTCTCCAACCTCTGCTCTCTGTAACAGTCCTTCTATACCTCAGTCTCCAAACTCTGTTCTCTGTAATGGTCCTTCCGCACCCCAGTCTCCAAACTCTGCTTTGTGTATCAGTCGTTCTGAAACCCAGTCTCCAACCTCTGCTCTCTGTAATAGTCCTTGTGCACCCCAGTCACAAATCTATGCTCTCTGCAACATTTCTTCTGCACCCCAATATCCAACCTATGCTCTCTGTAACTGTCTTTCTGCAACACAGTCTCAAACCTCTTCTCCCTGAAACAATCCTTTTCCACCCCATACTACAAGTTCTACTCTCTGAAACACTCCTTCTGCAACCCAGTCTCGAACATCTGCTCTCTGCAACAGTCCTTGTGCACCTCAGTCTGAAAACTCTGCTCTCTGCAACAATCATTCTTCACCCCAGTCTCCAACCTCTGCTCTCTGTAACAGTCCTTCTGCACCTATGTCTCCAAACTCTGCTCTCTATAATATCCTTCTGCACACCAGTCTCCAAACTGTGATATCTGTAACAGGCCTTCTGCACCCCAGTCTCCAACCTCTGCTTTCTGCAAGAATCCTTCTGCACTCCAGTCTCCAAGTTCTGCTCTCTGAAAGAGTCCTTCTGCACCCCACTCTTGAACATCTGCTCTCTGCAACAGTCCTTCTGCACCTAAGTCTGAAAACTCTGCTCTCTGCAACAATCATTCTGCAACCAAGTCTCCAAACTCTGCTTTCTGTAACAGTCCTTCTTCACCTCAGGCTCCAAATTCTGTCTATCATATCCTTCTGCAACCCAGTCTATAAACTGTGCTATCAGTAACAGTCCTTCTGCACCCCAGTCTCCTACTTCTGCTCTCTGTAACAGGCCTTCAGCACCCCTGTCTCCAAACTCTGCTCTCTGTAACAGGCCTTCTTCACCCCAGTCTCCAACCTCTTCTGTCTGAAACGACCATTCTGCACCTCAGTCTCAAACCTCTGCTATCTGCAACAGTCCTTCTGCCATCAGTCTCCAAAGTCTGTTCTCTCTAAGATCCCTATGCACCCCAGTCTCCAAACTCTGCTCTCTGTAACAGTTTGTCTGCACCCCAGTATCCAAACTCTGCTCTCTGTAACAAACCTTCTGCACCTCACTCTCAAAACTCTGCTCTCTGCAACGGTTCTTCTGCACCCCAGTCTCCTTCCTCTGTTCTCTGCAACAGTTTTTCTGCACCCCAGTCTCCAACCTCTGCTCTCTATAACAGTCCTTCTGCACCTCAGTCTCCAACCTCTGCTCTCTTCAACAGTGCTTCTGCACCCCAGTCTCAAATCTATGCTCTCTGCAACATTTCTTCTGCACCCCAGTCTCCAACCTCTGCTCTCTATAACAGTCCTTCTGCACCTCAGTCTCCAACCTCAGCTCTCTTCAACAGTGCTTCTGCACCCGAGTCTCAAATCTATGCTCTCTGCAACATTTCTTCTGCACCCCAGTCTCCAACCTCTGCTCTCTGTAAGTTCTTCTGCACCTCAGTCTCCAACCTCTTCTCTCTGCAACGATACTTCTGCACCCCAAGCATCAAACTCTACTCTCTTGAACAGTCCTTCTGCACCTCAGTCTCTAATCTCTGCTCTCTGTAACAATCTTTCTGCAACTCAGTATCCAACCTCTGCTCTCTTTAACAGTCCTTCTGCACCTTAGTATCCAACCTCTGCTCTCTGTAAGGATCCTTCTGAACCTCAGTCTCCAACCAATGCTCTCTGTAACAGGCCTTCTGCACCGAAGTCTCCAACCTCTGCTCTCTGTAACAGTTCTTCTGCACACCAGTCTCCAAGCTATACTCTCTGTAACAGTCCTGCTGCACCCGAATCAAACCTCTGCACTCTGTAACAATCCTTCTGAACACCAGTTTAAAAACTCTGCTCTCTTTAACAGTTCTTCTGAACCAGAATCTCCAAACTCTGCTCTCTGTAACACTCCTTATGCACCCGACTCCCCATCCTCTGGTCTCTGTAAGAATCTTTCTGCACCCCAGTCTCCAACCTCTGCTCTCTGTAAAAGTCCTTCTGCACCTCAGTCTCCAACCTTTGATCTCTGTAACGATCCTTCTGCACCTCAGACTCCAAACTCTACTCTCTGGAACAGTCCTTCTGAACCCCAGTCTCCAATATCTGCTCTCTGCAATGATCCTTCTTCTCCCAAGGCTCCATCCTCTGCTCCCTGCAATGGTCCTTCTGCACCCAGTCTCCAAACTCTGCTATCTGTAACAGTCCTTCTGTACCACAGTCTCCAACCTCTTCTCTATGTAACGGTCCTTCTGCACCCCAATTGCCAACCTCTTCTTTCTGTAATAGTCCTTCTGCACCTCATACTCTAAATTATGCTCTCTGTAGCAGTCCTTTTGCACCTAAGTCTGAAACCTCTTCTCTCTGCAACGATCCTTCTGTACCCCAGTCTCCGAACTGTGCTATCTGTAACAGTCCTTCTGAACCCCAGTCTCCAACCTCTTCTCTCTGTAAAAGGCCTTCTGCACTCCAGTTTCTAAAATCTCCTCTCTGTAACAGGCCTTCTGCAATCCAGTCTCCAAACTCTTCTCTCTGCAACGAACTTTCTGCACCTCAGTTTCCAACCTCTACTATCTGTAAGAGTCCTCTGCACCCCCAGTCTCTACCCTCTGCTCTCGGTAACAGTTCTTTTGCATCCCAGTCTCAAAACTCTGCTCTCTGTAACCCTTTTTCTGCACTCCAGTCTCCACCCTCTGATCTCTGTAACAATCCATCTGGACATCAGTCTCCAACCTCTGGTCTCTACAACGTTCCTTCTGCTCCTCAGTCTCCAAACTCTACTCTCTGTAAAAATCTTTCTGCACGTACGTCTCCAACTCTGCTCTCTGTAAGATCCTTCTTCAACCAATTCTCCAAACTGTCCTCTCTGTAACAGTCCTTCTGCACCCTAGTCTCCAAACTCTACTCTCTGTAACAGGCCTACTGCACCCCAGTCTTATAACTCTGCTCTCTTTAACAGTCCTTCTGCACCCCAGGATTCAATATCTGCTCTGGGCAACAGTCCTTCTGCACCTCAGTCTAAAAACGCTGCTCTCTGCAACAATCCTTCTGCACTCCAGTTTCCAAGCTCTCTGTAACGGACCTTCTGAACCTCAGTCTTCAAAATGCTCTCTGTAAGATTCTTCTGCACCCAGTCTCGAAACTGTGCTATCTGTAACAGTCCTTCTGCACCCCAGTCTCCAACCTCTACTCTCTGCAAAAGTCCTTCTATACCCCAGTCTCAAACCTCTGCTCTCTGCAACGATGCTTCTGCACCCCAGTCTCCAACGTCTGTTCTCTGCAACAGTCTTTCTGACCCCAGTCTCCAGCCTCTGCTCTTTGTAAGATCCTCCTGCACCCCAGTTTCCAAACTCTGCTCTCTGTGACATTTCTTCTGCACCACAGTCTCCATCCTCTGCTCATTGTAACAGTACTTCTGTACCGCAGTCTCAATCTCTGCTAACTGCAACATTTCTTCTGTACCCCACTCTCCAAACTGTGCTCTCTGTAAATGTTTTCTTACCCTAGTCTACAAACTGTGCTCTGTGTAATGTCCTTCTGCACCTCAGTCTCCAACCTCTGCTATCTTCAACGATCCTTCTGCACCTCAGTTTCCAACCTCTGCTCTCTGGAATGATTCTTCTGTACCACAGTTTCCAACCTCTGTTCTCTGTAACATTCCTTCTACACCTCAGTCTCCAACCTCTTCTCCGTGTACCAATCCTTCTGCACCTCATTCTTCAAATTCTGCTCTCTTTAACACTCCTTCTGCACCTCAGTCTCCAACGGCTGCTCGCTGTAACAGGCTTTCTGCACCCCAGTCTCCAAACTTTGCTCTCTGTAACAATTCTTCTGCACCCAAATTTCGAACCTCTGCTCTCTATAACAGTCCTTCTGCACGCCAGACTTAAACCTCTTCTCTCTGCAACGATCCTTCTGCACCTCAGTCTCCAACCTCTGCTCTCTGCAATAGTCCTTCTGCACCCCAGTCTCCAGACTCTGCTATCTGTAAGATCCTTTTGCATCCCTTTCTCCAACCTCTGCTCCCTGTAACAGTCCTTCTGCACCCCAGTATCCAACCTGTGCTCTCTGTAAAAGTCCTTCTGTACCTCAATCTCCAACCTTTGCTCTCTTAATGGTCATTCTGTACCCTAGTCTCCAACCTCTGCTCTCTCTAACAATTTTCTGCATTTCAGTCTCCAACGTCTGCTCTCTGTAACAGTCCTTCTGCACCCTAGTCTCCAAAATGGGCTCTCAACAATGGTCGTTCTGCACCAAAGTCTCCAAACTCTGCTCTCTCTAACAGTCCTTCTTTACCGCAGTCTCCAACCTCTTCTCTCTATAATGGTCCTTCGGCACCCCAGTTGCCAACGTCTGCTTTCTGTAACAGTCCTTCTCCACCTAAGATTCCAAACTCTATTCTTTGTAACAGTCCTCTAAGCCTCAGTCTGAAAACTCTTCTCTCTGCAGCGATCCTTCTGCACCCCAGTCTCCAAAATGTGCTATCTGTACCAATCCTTCTGCACCCCAGTCTCCAACCTCTGCTCTGTGTAACAGGTCTTCTGCACCCCAGTCTCCAAACTCTGTTCTCTTTAACATGCCTTCTGCACCCCAGTCTCCAACCTCTGCTCGCTGCAACGATCCTTCTGCATCCCAGTTTCCAACAACTGCTCTCTGCAACAGTCCTTCTGCATCCCAGTCTTTAACCTCTGCTCTCTGCTACAGTACTTCTGCACCCCAGTCTCCAACCTCTGCTCTCTGCAACATTTCTTCTGCACACCAGTCTCCAACCTGTGCTCTCTGTAACTGTCCTGCTGCACCCCAGTCTCCAAACTCTGCTCTCAGTTGTGATCTTTCTGCACCTCATTCTCCAACCTCTTCTCTCTTGAACGATCCTTCTGCACCCCAGTCTCCATCCTCTGCTCTCTTTAAGAATCTTTTTTCACCCCAGTCTCAAACTCTCCTCTCTGTAAAACTCCTTCTGCTTCTTAGTCTCTAAGTTCTGCAATCTGTAACAGTCCTTCTGCACCCCAGTCTCCAATCTCTGCTCTCAGAAATGATCTTTCTGCACCTAAGTCTCCAACCTCTGCTCTCTTTAATAGTTCTTCTGCACCCCAGTCTCCAACATCTGCTCTCTGCAACGGTCCTTCTACACCCCAGTTTCCAAACTCTGCTCTCTAAAATATTCATTCTGCACCCTAGTCTCCAACCTCTGCTCTCATTAACAGTTCTTCTGCACCCCAATCTCCAAACTCTTCTCTCTGTAAGACTCCTTCTGCACCCCAGGCTCCACACTCTACTCTCTGGAAAAGTCCTTCTGCACTTCAGTCTCCAACCTCTGCTCTCTGGAAGATCCTTCTGAAACCCATTGTCCAAACGCTGCTCTCTATAACAGTCCTTCTGCACCCCAGTCTATAAACTCTGCTCTCTTTAAAAGTACTTTTGTATTGCAGTCTCCAACCTCTTCTCTTTGTAACGGTCCATCTGTTCCCCAATTGCCAACCTCTGCTTTCTGTAACAGTCTTTCTGCACCCCAGTCTCCAAACTCTTCTCTCTGCAACGACCCTTCTGCACCTCAGTCTACAACCTCTGCTCTCCATAAAAGTCATTCTGCACCTCAGTCTCCATCCTTTGCTCTCTGTAATGGTCCTTCTACACCCCAGTCTCCAATCTCTGCTCTCTCTAACAATCCTTCTGCCCCTCTGTCTTCCAGGTCTGCTCTCTTTAACAGTCCTTCTGCACCCCAGTCTCCAAACTCTACTCTCTGTAACAGTCCTTCTGTACCGCAGTCTCCAACCTCTTCTCTCTATAACCGTCCTTCTGCACACGAATTGCCAACCTCTGCTTTCTGAAACAGTCCTTCTGCACCTCTGATTCCAAACTCTGCTCTCTGTAACAGTCATTCTAAGCCTCAGTCTGAAACCTCTGCTCTCTGCAACAATCCTTCTATACTCCAGTCTCCAAACTGTGCCATCTGTAACAATCCTTCTACACCCCAGTCTCCAACATCTGCTCTCTGTAACAGGACTTCTGCAACTCCGTCTCCAAAGTCTCTCTCTGTAAAAGGCCTTCTGCACTCCAGTCTCGAACCTCTTCTCTCTGCAACGATTCTGCTGCACGCCAGTCTCCAACCTCTGCTCTCTGTAAGATTCTTTTGCACCCCGTTTTCCAAACTTTGCTCTCTGTAACAGTCATTATGCACCTCAGTCTCCAACCTCATCTCTCTTCAACGGCACTTCTGCAACCCAGTATCCAAACTCTGTTCTCTGAAGGAGCCCTTTTGCACCCAGGCTACAAACTCTGCTCTCTGTAACAGTCCTTCTGCACCCCAATCTCCAAACTCTTCTTTCCGTATCAGTTATTCTGCACCGCAGTCTAAAAACTCTGCTCTCTGTAACAGTCCTTCTGCACCTCAGTCTCCAACCTCTGATCTCTGCAACAGTCCTTCTGCACCCAAGTCTCAAGCCTCTGCTTTCTGCAAAAGTCTTTCTACACACCACTCTCAAACATCTGCTTTCTGCAACGATCTTTCTGCATCTCAGTCTCCAACGTCTGCTCTCTGCAACAGTCTTTTTACACCCCAGTGTCCAACATCTTTTCTTTGCTACAGTCCTTCTGCACCACAGACTCCAACCTCTGCTCTCTGAAACATTTCTTCTGCATCCCAGTCTCCAATCTGTGCTCTCTGTAAATATCCTACTGCACCCCGGTCTCCAACCTCTGCTCTCTGCAACAATCCTTCTGCACCCCAGTCTCCAACGTCTGTTCTCTGCAACAGTCCTTATTACTCCAGTCTCCAGCCTCTGCTCTCTGTAAGATTTTTCGGCACCCCAGTTTCCATACTCTGCTCTATGTGATATTCCTTCTGAAGCCCAGTCTCCACCCTCTGCTCTTTATAACATTACTTCTGTACCGCAATTTCCAATCTCTGCTCACTGCAACATTTCTTCTACACCCTAGTCTCCAAACTGTGCTCTCTGTAACTGTCTTTCTGACCCCAGTCTCCAACCTCTGCTCTCTGTAACAGTCCCTCTGCACCCCAGTAATCAACCTCTTCTCTCTGCAACGATCCTTTTGCACCTCAGTCTCAAAACTCTGCTCCCTGCAACAGTCCTTCTGCACTCCAGTCTCCAGACTCTGCTCTCTGTAAGATCATTTTGCATCCCTTTCTCCAACCTCTGCTCTCTATAACAGTCCGTCTGCACCCCAGTAATCAACCTTTTCTCTCTGCAACGATCCTTTTGCACCTCAGTCTCCAAACTCTGCTCTCTGCAACAGTCCTTCTGCACTCCAGTCTCCAGACTCTGCTCTCTGTAAGATCATTTTGCATCCTTTTCTCCAACCTCTGCTCTCTATAACAGTCCTTCTGCACCCCAGTAATCAACCTCTTCTCTCTGCAACGATCCTTTTGCACCTCAGTCTCCAAACTCTGCTCTCTGCAACAGTCCTTCTGCACTCCAGTCTCCAGACTCTGCTCTCTGTAAGATCCTTTTGCATCCCTTTCTCAAACCTCTGCTCTCTGTAACAGTCCTTCTGCACCCAGTATCCAAACTCTGTTCTCTGTAAATGTCCTTCTGCACCTCAGTGTAAAACCTTTGCTCTCTTAATAGTCCTTTTGAACACCAGTCTCCAACCTCTGCTCTCTCTAACAATCTTCTGCACATCAGTCTCAAACGTCTGCTCTCTGTAAAAGTCCTTCTGCACCCTTGTCTCCAAACTCTGCTCTCTACAACGGTCCCTTCTGCACCAAAGTCTCCAAACTCTGCTCTCTCTAACAGTCCTTCTCTACCAAAGTCTCCAACCTCTTCTCTCTATAATGGTACTTCTGCACCCCAATTGCCAACCTCTGCTTTCTGTAACAGTCCTTCTCCACTAAGATTCCAACATCTATTCTCTGTAAAACTCCTTCTAAGCCTCAGTCTGAAACCTCTTCTCTCTGCAGCGATCCTTCTGCACCCCAGTCTCCAAAATGTGCTATCTGTACCAATCCTTCTGCACCCCCAGTCTCCAACCTCTGCTCTGTGTAACAGGTCTTCTGCACCCCAGTCTCGAAACTCTGCTCTCTTTAACATGCCTTCTGCACCCCAGTCTCCAAACTCTTCTCTCTGCAATGATCCTTCTGCACCTCAGTCTCCAACCTCTGCTCTCAGCAACAGTCCTTCTACACACACAGTCTCCAACCTCTGCTCGCTGCAACGATCCTTCTGCATCCCAGTTTCCAACAACTGCTCTCTGCAACAGTCCTTCTGCATCCCATTCTCCAACCTCTGCTCTCTGCTACAGTACTTCTGCACCCCAGTCTCCAACCTCTGCTCTCTGCAACATTTCTTCTGCACACGAGTCCTCGAAATTGTGTTAGCTGAAACAGTCCTTCTGCAATCCAGTCTCTAAACTCCGCTCTCTGTAACAGGCCTTCTGCACCCCAGTCTCCAATCTCTGTTCTCTGTAACAGTCCTTCTGCAGCCCAGTCTCCAACCTCTTCTCTCTATAACGATCCTACTTCACCTCAGTCTCCAACATCTTCTCTCTGCAACAGTCCTTCTGCACCCCAGTCTCCAACCTCTGCTCTCTGTAACAATCCTTCTGAACCTCAGTCTCCAACCTCTGCTCTCTGCAGTGGTTGTTCTGCACCCAGTCTCCACACTCTCTTCTCTTCAACAGTCCTTCTGCACCCCAGTCTCCAACCTCTGCTCTCTGCAACATTCTTTTTGCACCCCAGTCTCCAAACTCTTCTCTGTGCTACAGTACTTCTGCACCCCAGTCTCCAACAACTGCTCTCTGTATCAGTTCTTTTGCACCTCAGTCTCAAACCTCAGCTCTCTGCAGCAGTCCTTTTACACCCAGTAACTAAACTCTGCTCTGTGTAACGATTTTTCTGCACCTTTGTTTCCAACCTCTGCTCTATGCAACGATCCTTCTGAACCCCAGTCTCCAACCTCTCTTCTCTGCATCAGTCCTTCTGCACCCAAGTCTCCAAACTCTTTTCTCTGCAACATTTCTTCTGCACCCCAGTCTCCAACCTGTGCTCTTGTAACAGTCCTTCTGCACCCCAGTCTCAAATATGTGCTCTCCTTACTCTACCCAGTCTCCAAACTCTGCTCTCTGTAAAACTACTTTTGTATCGCAGTCTCCAACCTCTTCTCTTTGTAACGGTCCATCTGCTCCCCAATTGCCAACCTCTGCTTTCTGTAACAGTCTTTCTGCACCCCAGTCTCCAAATTTCTTCTCTCTGCAACGACCCTTCTGCACCTCAGTCGACAAACTTTGCTCTCTGTAATGGTCCTTCTACACCCCAGTCTCCAATCTCTTCTCTCTCTAACAATCCTTCTGCACCTCTGTCTTCCACGTCTGCTCTCTGTAACAGTCCTTCTTCACCTCAGTCTCCAACCTCTGCTTTCTGAAACAGTCCTTCTGCACCTCAGACTCCAACCTCTGCTTTCTGTAACAGTCATTCTAAGCCTCAGTCTGAAACCTCTGCTCTCTGCAACAATCCTTGTAAACCCCAGTCTCCAAACTGTGCCATCTGTAACAATCCTTCTGCACCCCAGTCTCCAACATCTGCTCTTTGTAACAGGACTTCTGCAACTCAGTTTCCAAAGTCTGCTCTCCATAACAGGCCTTCTGCACTCCAGTCTCCAACCTCTGCTCTCTGCAACAGTCCTTCTGCACCCCAGACTCCAACCTCTGCTCTCTGTAAGATTCTACTGCACCCCGTTCTCCAAACTTTGCTCTCTGTAACAGTCATTATGCACCTCAGTCTCCAAACTCATCTCTCTGCAAAGGCACTTCTGCATCCCAGTATCCAACCTCTGTTCTTGCAGCAGTCCTTCTGCACCCAGGCTACAAACTCTGCTCTCTGTAACAGTCCTTCTGCACCCCAGTCTCCGAAATCTTCTTTCTTTATCAGTTATTCTGCACTGCAGTCTAAAACCTCTGCTCTCTGTAACAGTCCTTCTGCACCTCAGTCTTTAAACTCTGCTCTCTGCAACAGTCCTTCTGCACCCCAGTCTCCAACCTCTTCTCTCTGCTAAAGTCCTTCTACACACCACTCTCCAACATCTGCTTTCTGCAATGATCCTTCTGCGTCTCAGTCTCCGACGTCTGCTATCTGCAACAGTCTTTCTACACCCCAGTCTCCAACTTCTTTTCTTTGCTACAGTCCTTCTGCACCCCAGTCTCCAACCTCTGCTCTCTGCAACATTTCTTCTGCACCCCAGTCTCCAACCTGTGCTCTCGGTAACTATCCTACTGCACCCCGGTCTCCAAACTCTGCTCTCTGTAGCAATCCTTCGGAAACTCATTCTCAAACCTCTGCTCTCTGCACCCCAGTCTCCAGTTTTTCTGCACCCCAGTCTCCAGACTCTGCAAACTCTGCTCTCTGTAGCAATCCTTCGGAAACTCATTCTCAAACCTCTGGTCTCTGCATCCCAGTCTCCAGTTTTTCTGCACCCCAGTCTCCAGACTCTGCTCTCTGTAAGAATCTTTTGCATCTCTTTCTCCAACCGCTCCTCTCTGTAACAGTCATTCTGTACCCCAGTATCCAAACTCTGCACTCTGTAAAAGTCCTTCTGCACCTCACTCTTCAACATTTTTTTTTCTGTAATGGTCCTTCTGTACCCCAGTCTCCTACCTCTGCTCTCTCTAACAATCTTCTGCACCTCAGTCTTAAACATCTGATTTCTGTAACAGTTCTTCTGCACCCTAATCTCCAAAATCTGCTCTCTACTACGGTCCTTCTGCACCAAAGTCTCCAAACTCTGCTCTCTCTAACAGTCCTTCTGTATGGCAGCCTCCAACCTCTTCTCCCTATAATGGTCCTTCTGCACCTCAATTGCCAACCTCTGCTTTCTGTAACAGTCTTTCTGCACCTCACATTCCAAACTCTGCTCTCTGTAACAGTCCTTCTAAGCCTCACTCTGAACCTCTTATCTCTGCAACGATGCTTCTGCACCTCAGTCTCCAACCTCTGTTCTCTGTAACTGTCCTGCTGCACCCCAGTCTCCAACCTCAGCTCTCTGCAGCGATTCTTCTGCACCTCATTCTCCAACCTCTACTCTCTGCAACGATCCTTCGGCACCCCAGTCTCCTTCCTCTTTTCTCTGTAAAAATCCTTTTGCACCCCTGTCTCCAAACTCTCCTCTCTCTAAAAGTTTTTCTGCACCTCAGCCTTCAAGTTCTGCAATCTGTAACAATACTTCTGCACACCAGTCTCAAATCTCTGCTCTCACAAGTGATCTTTCTGCACATCAGTCTACAACCTCTGCTCTCTTTAATAGTCCTTCTGCACCCCAGTCTCCAAACTCTGCTCTCTGTAACAGTCCTACTGCACCTCAGACTCAAAACTCTGCTCTGTGTAACAGTTTTTCTAAGCCTCAGTCTGAAAACTCTGCTCTGTGCAACGATCCTTCTACACCCCAGTCTCTAATGTGTGCTATCTGTAACAATCCTTCTACATCCCAGGCTTCAAAATCTGTTCTCTGTAACAGTTCGTCTGTACCGCAGTCTTCAAACTCTGCTTTCTGCAACAGTACTTCTGCACCCCAGTTTCCAAACTCTGTTCTCTGCAACAGTCCTTAGCACCCCAGGATCCAA
>NW_027525071.1:0-24258 GCF_052094955.1 Ictidomys tridecemlineatus
CTTTGTAACTGTCCTTCTTCACCTTAGTCTCCATCTTCTGCTCTCTGCTTAAATTATTCTGCACCCCAATCTCCCACCTCTATTCTCTGCAACAGTCCTTCTGCACCACAGTCTGCAACCTCTGCTCTCTGCAATAGTTATTATGCACCCCAGTCTCCGACTTCTGCTCTCTGTAACAGTCCTTCTTCACCTCAGTCTCCAACCTCTGCTCTCTGTAAGTTTCTTCTGCAATCCAGTCGACAAACTCTGCTCTCTGTAACAGGCATTCTTCACCCCAGTCTCCACCTCTCCTCTCTGTAAGAGTCCTTCTGCTCCCCATTCTCCAACCTCTGCTCTGTGCAATCATCCTTCTTAAACCCAGTCTCCAATGTCCGCTCTCTGCAACAGTCCTTTTGAACCCCAGTCTTCAACATCTGCTCTCTGCTACAGTCTCTCTGAACCTCAGAATGAAACCTCTGCTCTCTTCAACGATCCTTCTGCACCCCTTTCTCCAAAGTCTGCTGTTCGAAACAATCCTTCTACACCACAGTCCCCAACCTCATTTCTCTGAAAGATCCTCCTGCACCACATTCTCCAAACTCTCCTCTCTGTAACAGTCCTTCTGCACCCCAGTCTCCTCCTGTGCTCTGTGCATGGATCCTTCTGCTTCTCAGTCTCCAAACTCTGCTCTCTGTAATGATCCTTCTGCACCCCAGTCTCCAAACTCTACTCTCTGTAAAAGTCCTTCTGTACTGCAGTCTCCAACCTCTGCTCTCTGTAAATTTCCCTCTGTACCCTTGTCTCCAAAATCTGCTTTCTGTATAAGTTCTTCTGTACCCCAGTCTCCAATCTCTGCTCTTTGTAACTGTCCTTCTTCACCTTAGTCTCCATCTTCTGCTCTCTGCTTCAATTCTTCTGCACCCCAATCTCCCACCTCTACTCTCTGCAACAGTCCTTCTACACCCCAGTCTAAAACCTCTACTCTCTGCAACAGTCTTTCTGCACCCCAGTCTCCAAACTCTTCTCTCTGTATCAATCCTTTTGCAACTCATTCTCCAACCTGTGCTCTCTGCAACGGTCCTTCTGCACGTCAAAATACAAGCTCTACTCTCTCTAACAGTGCGTCTGCACCTCAGTCTCCAACCTAGCTCTCTGTAAGATCTTTTTGTAACCCAGTATTCAAACTCTGCTATTTGTAACAGTCCTTCTGCACCAAGGTCTCCAACCTCTGTTCTCTGCAATGATATTTCTGCACCACAGTGTCCAACCTCTGCTCGCTGCAACAGTCTCCAACTTCTGTTCTCTGTAACAATCCTTTTGCACCTCAGTCCCCAAATTCTTCTCTCTGCCATCGTCCTTCTGCACCCCATTTTCCAACCTCTCCTCTCTGTAACAATCGTTTTGCGCACCAGTCTCCAAACTCTGCTTTCTGTAACAGTCCTTCTGCATCTCAGTCTCCCACCTCTGCTCTCTGTAACAGTCCTTCTGCACCCCATTCTTCAATCTTTGCTCTCTTTAAGATCCTTCTTGAACCCCAGTTTCCAAACTCTGCTCTCTTTAGATTTTTTCTCCACCCCAGTCTCCAAACTCTGCTCTCTGCAACTGTCCTTCTGCATGCCAGTCTCCAACCTGTGTTCTCTGCAACAGTCCTTATGCACCCCAGTCTCCAGCCTTTGCTCTCTGTAACAGTTCTTCTAAACCTCAGTCTCCAACTTCTTCTCTCTGTAACAGTCCTTCTTCACCCCAGTATCCAACCTCTGCTCGCTGTTAAAGGCCTTCTAAACCCCAGTTTCCAAACTCTTCTCTCTGTTACAGGCCTTCTGCTTCCCTGTCTCCAAAGTCTTTTCTTTGCAACGATCCTCCTCTAACCCAGTATCCAACCTCTGCTCTGTGCAAAAGTTTTTGTGAACCCCAGTCTCCAAACTCTGCTCTGTGTAAGATCTTTTTGCACCCCAGTCTCCAAACTCTGATCTCTGTATCAGGCCTTCTGCACCCCAGTCTCCAACGTCTGCTCTCTGTAAGATCCTACTGCAACCCAGTCTCAAATTTCTGCCCACTTTAACATTCTTTCTGCACCCCTTATCAAAATTCTCCTCTCCGTAACAGGCCTTCTACACCCCAGTATCCAAAGTCTGTTTTCTATAACAATCCTTCTGCACCCCAGTATCTAAACTCTGCTCTCTACAACGATCCTTCAGCACCCCAGTCTCCACCCTCTGCACTCTGCAACAGTCTGTCTGCACCCCAGTCTTCAACATGTGCTTACTGCAACAGTCCTTCTGCACCTCAGTCTTAAAACTCTGTTCTCTGCAGCGATCCTTCTGCAACTCAGTCTCCAACCTCTACTCTCTGTAACAGTCCTTCTGCACCTCAGCCTCCAACATCTGCTCTCTGTACCAGTCCTGCTTCACCTCGGTCTACAATCTCTTCTCTTCGTAAGATTCTTCTGCAACGTTGTCTAAAAACTCTGCTCTCTGTAACAGTTCTTCTGCACCCCAGTCTCCAAACTCTGCTCTCTGTAACAGACCTTTTGCACCTCAATCTCCAACCTCTACTTTCTGTAACAGTGTTTTTGCAACTCAGTCTCCAAACTCTGCTCTCTGCAATGGTCCTTTTGCACCTCAGTCTCTAGCTCTACTCTCTGTAAAAGTCTTTCTGTACCCCAGTCTGAAACATCTGCTGTCTGCAACGATCCTTCTTCACCCCATTCTCCAATGTCTACTCTCTGCAAAACTCCTTCTACACCCCAGTCTCCATCCTCTGCTCTCTGCAACGATTCTCTGCACGCCTGTTTCCAACGTCTCTGCTCCTTAACAGTCCTTATGCACGCCTGTCTCCAACCTCTGCTTTCTGTCAGAACCTTCTGCATGCCAGTTTAAAAACTCTGCTCTCTTTAACATTCCTACTACACCCCAGTCTCCAACCTAAGCATTCTGCACCAGTCCTGCTGCACCCAGTCTCCAAACTCTGTTCTCTGAAACAGTCCCTCTGCTCCCCAGTCTCCAACCTCTGCTCTCTGCACTCCAGTCTCAAAACTCTGCTTTCTGTATCAGTCAATCTGTACCACTGTTTCCAACCTCGGCTCTGTGTAACAGTCCTTCTGCACCTCTGTCTCCAAACTCTGCTTTCTGCAACCTTACTTCTGCACACAATTCTCTAAACTCTGCTCTCTGCAAAAGTTTTTCTGAACATCAGTCTCCAACTTCTGCTCTCTGCAACAGTCCTACTTTACCCTAGTCTCCAAACTCTGCTCTCTTTAACGGTCCTTCTGCACCCCAGTCTCCAACCTCTGTTTCTGTATCAGTAATTGCACCCCAGTCTCCAACTTTTACTCTCTGTAACATTCTTTCTGCACCTCAGTCTCCAACCTCTGCTCTCTGCGACAGTTCTTCTGCACCCGAGTCTCCAACCTATGCTCTCTTTAAAATTTCTTCTCCACCTTAGTCTCTAACATCTGCACTCTTAAACAGGTCTTCTCTACCCAAGTTTCCAAAATCTGCACTCTGAAACTTTTATTCTCCACCCCAGTCTCCGAACTCATCTCTCTGCAACACTCCTTCTGCACCCAAGTCTCCAACACCTGCTACCTGAAACAGTCATTCTACACCCCAATCTCCAACCTCTGCTATCTGCAACAGTATTTTTGCACCCCAGTCTCCAGCCTTTGCTATCTGTAACAATCCGTCTGCACCTCAGTCTCCAAACCCTACTCTCTGCAATGGTCCTTCCACACCTCAGTCTGCAAACTCTACTCTCTGTAACATTCCTTCTGCACCTCAGTCTTCCACCTCTGATCTCTGTAAGATCCTTCTGCAACCCAGTCTCCAAACTCTGCCTTCTGCATAGATCCTTCAGAACCCCAGATTCCAAAATCTGCTCTCTGTAACAGTCCTATTTAACCTCAGTCTTTAAACTCTTCTCTCTGTAAGATGCTTCTGCAACCCTGTCTCCAAACTATGCTCTTTGTAACAGTCCTTTTGTACCCCAGTCTCTAAACTTTACTCTCAGCAACAGTCCTTATAAACCCCAGTCTCCAACCTCTGCTCTCTGCAACAGTCCTTCTGCACCACAGTCTCCAACATCTGTTCTCTGAAACAATCCTGCTCTCTGTAACAGGCCTTCTGCACCAAAGTCTTCAACCTCTGCTCTCTTTAACAGCCCTAATGCACACCATTCTCTAACCTCTTCTCTCAGTATCAGTCCTGCACTGCAGTCTCCAAACACTACTCTCTGTAACAGTTTCTCTGCACCACAGTCTTCAACAACTGCTCTCTGCAACAGTCCTTCCCCACCCCAGTCTCCAACCTCTGCTCTCTAGAACAGACCTTCTATACTCCATAATCTACTCTCTTCAATGATCCTTCTGCACTCCAGTCTCCAAACTTTCCTCTCTGTAAGATCCTTACACCCCAGGTTCCAACATCTGCTCTCTACAACAGTCTTTCTACACCTCTGTCGCTAAACTCTACTCTCTGAAACTGTCCTTCTGCACCTCAGTCTCCAACCTCTGCTCTCTGTAAGAGTCCTTCTGCACTCTAGCCTCAAACATCTCCTCTCTGCACCCGTTTTTCTGCAACCCAGTCTTTAACGTCTGCACTCTCAACAGTCTTTCTGCACCTCAGTCTGAAAACTCTGCTCTCTGTAAGATGCTTCTGCAACCCTGTCTCCAAACTGTGCTCTTTGTAACAGTCCTTCTGCACCCCAGTCTCCAAACTTTGCTCTAAGCAACAGTCCTTCTGCACCACAGTCTCCAACATCTGTTCTCTGAAACAATCCTTCTTAACCTAGTTTGGAGACTGGGGTGCAGAAGACCTGTTACAACGAGCAGAGGTTGGAGACTGGGGTGCGGAAGACCTGTTACAGAGAACAGAGTTTGGATACTGGGGTGCAAAAGGGCCGTTGAAGAGGGATGAGGTTGGAGACTGAGGTGCAGATTGACTGTTACAAGAGCAAAGTTTGGAAAACAGGGTGCAGAAGGATCTTACAGAGAGCAGAGGTTGAAGACTAGGGTGCAGAAGGACTGTTGCAGAGAGCAGAGGTTGGAGACTGAGGTGCAGAAAAATTTTGCAGAGAGAAGAGGTTGGAGACTGGGGTGCAGAAGGCATGTTACAGAGAGCAGAGTTTGGAGACTGGGTTGCAGGAGACCTGTTACAGAGAGCAAATGTTGGGGACTGGGGTGCAGAAGGATTGCTACAGATAGCACAGTTTGGAGACTGGGGTTTAGAAGGATTGTTGCAGAGAGCATAAGTTTCAGACGGAGGCTTAGAAGGACTGTTACAGAGAGCAGAGTTTGGAAATTGGGGTGTAGAAGGACCGTTATAGAAAACCTCTGCTCTCTGCTACAGTCCTTCTGCACCCCAGTCTCCAACCTCTGCTCTCTGCAACATCTATTTTGCACCCTAGTCTTTAAACTGTGCTCTCTATAACTATCCTACTGCACCTCGGTCTCCAAAATCTGCTCTCTGTAGCGATCCTTCTGCACCTCAGTCTTCAACCTCTGCTCTCTGCAACGATCATTCTGCACCCCAGTCTCTAACGTCTGTTTTCTGCAATAGTCCTTCTGACCCCAGTCTCCAGCCTCTGCTCTCTGTAACATCCTTCTGCACCCCAGTTTCCTAACTCTGCTCTAGGTGACATTCCTTCTGCACCTCAGTCTCCACCCTCTTCTCTTTGTAACAGTACTTCTGTACCGCAGTCTCCAATCTCTGCTCACTGCAACATTTCTTCTGCACGCCAGTCTACAAACTGTGCTCCTGTATCTGTCATTCTGACCCCAGTCTCCAAACTATGCTCTCTGTATCGATCCTTCTGCACCTCAGTGTCCCACATCTGCTCTCTGAAACGATACTTCTGCACCTTAGTTTCCATCCTCTTCTCTCTGCAACGATCCATCTGCACCCCAGTTTCCAACCTCTGCTCTCTGTAACAGTCTTCTACACTTCAGTCTCCAAACTCTCCTCTCTGTACCAATTCTTCTGCACCTCAGTCTCAAACCTCTGCTCTCTTTAACAATCTTTCTGCACCTCAGTCTCTAAACTCTGCTGTCTGTAACAGGCTTTCTGCACCCCAGTCTCCAATCTTTGCTCTCTGTAACAGTTCTTCTGCTCCCAAATCTTGAAACTCTGCTCTGTGTAACAATCCTTCTGCACCTCATTCTCCAACGTCTGCTCTCTGTAACAGTCATTCTGAACCCTTGTCTCCAACATCTGCTCTCTACAACGGTCCTTCTGCACCAAAGTCTCCAAACTCTACTCTCTCTAACAGTCCTTCTGTACCGCAGTCTCCAACCTCTTCTCTCAATAACTGTCCTTCTTAACCGCAATTGCCAACCTCTGCTTTCTGTAACAGTCGTTTTGCACCTCAGATTCCAACCTCTTCTCTTTGTAACGATCTTTCTGCACCTCAGTCTTTAACTTCTGCTTTCTGCAATGATCCTTCTGCATCTCAGTTTCCAATCTCTGCTTTCTGCAACGATCCTTCTGCACCAGAGTTTCCAACCTCTTAACTTTGTAACAGTCCTTCAACACCTAGTCTCCAAACTCTTCTCTCTGTACCAATACTTCTGCACCTCAGTCTCCAACATCTGCTCTCTCTAACAGTCTTTCTGCACTTCAGTCTCCAACCTCTGCTCTCTGTAACAGGCTTACTGCACCCCAGTCTCCAACCTCTTCTCACTATAACAGTTCTTATGCACCCCAATCTCGAATCTCTGCTCTCTGTAATAGTCTTTCTGCACCCCAGTCTCCAACCTCTTTTCTCTGCAACGATTCTTCTGAACCTCAGTCACCATCCTCTGCTCTCTGAAACAGTCCTTCTGCACCCTAGTATCCAGACTCTGCTCTCTGTAAGATCCTTTTGCATCCCTTTCTCCAAGCCTTCCTCTTTGTTACATTCCTTCTGCACCCCAGTATCCAGCCTCTGCTCTCTCTTAAAGTCATTCTGCACCTCAGTCTCCAACCTTTGCTCTCTGTAATGGTCCTTCTGTACCCCAGTCTCCAACCTCTGCTCTCTGTATCAATCCTTCTGCAACTCAGTCTCCAACGTCTGCTCTCTGTAACAGACCTTCTGCACCCTAGTCTCCAACATCTGCTCAATACAACAGTCCTTCTGCACCAAAGTCTCCAAACTCTGCTCTCTCTAACAGTCCTTCTGTACCGCAGTCTCCAACCTCTTCTCTCTATAACGGTCCTTCTGCACCTCAATTGCGAACCTCTGCTTTCTGTAACAATCCTTCTGCACCTCAGATTCCAACCTCTGCTCTCTATAACAGTACTTCTAAGCCTCAGTCTGATACCTCTGCTGTCTGCAACAATCCTTCTGCACCCCAGTCTCAAAACTGTGCTATCTGTAACAATCCTTTTGCACCCAAGTCTCCAGCCTCTGCTCTCTGCAACAGGTCTTCTGCACCCCAGTCTCCAAACTCTGCTCTCTGAAACAGACCTTCTGCACTCCAGTCTCCAACCTCTTCTCTCTCCAACGATCCTTCTGCACCTCTGTCTCCAACCCCTGTTTTCTGCAACAGTCCTTCTAAACCGAAGTATCCAACCTCTTCCCTCTGCAATGATGCATTCCAGTCTCCAACAACTGCTCTCTGCAACAGTCCTTCTGCACCCCAGTCTCCAACCTCTTCTCTGCTACAGTACTTCTGCACCCCAGTCTTTAACCTCTGCTCTCTGCAACATTTCTTCTGCACCCAAGTCTCCAACCTGTGCTCTCTGTAACTGTCCTGCTGCACCCTGATCTCCATTCTCTGCTCTCTGTCAGAATCATTTTGCACCCCAGTCTCCAATCTCTCCTCTCTGTAAAAGTTTTTCTGCACCAAAGTCTCCAAATTCTGCAATCTGTAACAGTCCTTCTGATCTCCAGTCTCAAACCTCTGCACTCAGTCTCCAACCTCCGCTCTCTTTAATAGTCCTTCTGCACCCAGTCTCCAACATCTGCTCTCTGCAATGATCCTTCTTCTCCACAGGCTCCAACCTCTGCTCTCTGCTATCGTCCGTCTACATCACAGTTTCGAAATCAACTCTCTGTAACAGTCCTTCTGCACCTCAGTCTCCAAACTCTGCTCTCTGAAACAGTCCTTCTGCACCCCTGTCTCCAACCTCTGCTCTCAGTAACAGTTCTTCTGCACCCCAATCTCCAAACTCTGCTCTCTGTAACACTCGTTCTGCACCCCAGTTTCCAAACTCTTCTCTATGCAACGATTTTTCTGCACCTCAGTCTTCAACCTCTGCTCTCTGTAAATGTCCTCCTGCACCTCAGTCTCCATCCTTTGCTCTATGTAATGGTCTTTCTGCACCCCAGTCTCAAATCTCTGCTCTCTGTTACAATCCTTCTGCACCTCTGTCTCCAACGTCTGCTCTCTGTAACAGTCCTTCTGTACCACAGTCTCCAACCTCTTCTCTCTATAATGGTACTTCTGCACCCCAATCGCCAACATCTGCTTTCTAAAACAGTCCTTCTGCACCTGAGATTCCAACCTCTGCTCTCTGTAACAGTCCTTCTAAGCCTCATTCTGAAACCTCTGCTCTCTGCCACAATCCTTCTAAACCCCAGTCTCCAAACTGTGTTATCTGTAACAATCCATCTGCACCCCAGTCTCAAATATCTGCTCTCTGCACCAGGCCTTCTGCACCCCAGTCTCCAACCTCTGCTTTCTGTAAGATCCTTCTGCACCCCGTTCTCCAAACGTTGCTCTCTGTAACAGTAATTCTGCACCTCAGTCTCCAATCTCATCTCTCTGCAACAGCCCTTCTGCACCTTAGTATCCAACCTCTGTTCTCTGCAGAAGTCCTTCTGCACCCCAGGCTACAAACTCTGCTCTCTGTAACAGTCCTGCACACCAGTCTCCAATCTCTAGTTTCTGTATCAGTTATTCTGAACCTCAATCTAAAACCTCTGCTCTCTGTAACAATCCTTCTGCACCTCAGTCTCCAAACTCTGCTCTCCGACACATTCCTTCTGCACCCCAGTCTCCACCTCTGTTCTCTGCAAAAGTCCTTTTACACACCAGTCTCCAACATCTGCTCTCTGCAATGATCCTTCTGCATCCCAGTCTTTAACATCTGCTCTCTGCAACAGTCCTTCTACACCTGAGTCTCCAACTTCTGCTATCTGCTACAGTCCTTCTGCACCCGAGTCTCCAACCACTGCTTTCTTCAACATTTCTCCTGCACCCCAGTCTCCAACCTGTGATCTCTGTAACTATTCTACTGCACCCCGGTCTCCAAATTCAGCTCTCTGTAGGGATCCTTCTGCACCTGAGTTTCCAACATCTGCTCTCTGCAACGATCCTTCTGCACCCCAGTCTCTAACGTCTGTTCTATGCAACATTCCTTCTGACCCTAGTCTAAAGCCTCTGCTCTCTGTAACATCCTTCTGCACCTCAGTTTCCTCACTCTGCTCTATGTGACATTCCTTCTGCACCCCAGTCTCCACACTCTGCTCTTTTTAACAGTACTTCTGTACCGTAGTCTCCAATCTCTGCTCACTGCAACATTTCTTCTGCACCCCAGTCTCCAAACTGTGCTCTCTGTAACTGTCTTACTGACCCCAGTCTCAAACCACTGCTCTCTGTAACGTTTCTTCTGCACCTCAGTCTCCAACCTCTGCTCTCTGCAACGATACTTCTGACCTCAGTTTCCAACCTCTGCTCTCTGCAACAATCCTTCTGAACCACAGATTCCAACCTCTGCAATCTGTAACAGTCCTTCTACACCTAGTCTCCAAACTCTTCTCTCTGTACCAATACTTCTGCACCTCAGTCTCCAACCTCTGCTCTCTGTAACAGTACTTCTGCACCTCTGTCTCCAACCTCTGCTCTCTGGAACAGGCTTACTGCACCCCAGTCTCCAAATTCTGCTCTCTGTAACAGTTCTTCTGCACCCCAATCTCGAATCTCTGCTCTCTGTAACAGTCTTTCTGCACCCCAGTCTCCAACCTCTTTTCTCTGCAACGATCCTTCTGAACCTCAGTCTCCAACCTCTGCTCTCTGCAACAGTCCTTCTGAACCCAAGTCTCCAACCTGTTCTCTCTGTAACTGTCCTGCTGCACCCCAGTCTTCAACCTCTGCTCTCTGCAACGATCCTTCTGCACCCCAGTCTCCATCCTTTGCTCTCTGTAAGAATCCTTTTGCACCCCAGTCTGGAATCTCTCCTCTCTGTAAAAGTTCTCCTGCACCTAAGTCTCCAAATTCTGCAATCTGTAAAAGTCCTTCTGCACCCCAGTCTCAAACCTCTGCACTCAGAAATGATCTTTCTGCACCTCAGTCTCCAACCTCTGCTCTCTTAAATAGTCCTTCTGCACCCCAGTATCCAACATCTGCTCTCTGCAACAATCCTACTTATCCCCAGGCTCCAACCTCTGCTCTCTACAAGGGTCCTTATACATCCCAGTTTCCAAAATCTGCTCTCTGCAACGGTCCTTCTGCACCCCAGACTCCAAACTCTGCTCTCTGTAACTGTTTTTCTCTTCCGCAGTCTCCAAACTCTTCTCTCTATAATGGTCCTTCTACACACAAATTTCCAAACTTTGCTCTCTGTAACAGTCCTTCTAAGCCTCAGTCTGAAACTTCTGCTCTCTGTAATGATCCTTTTAAACCCCAGTCTCCAAACTGTGCTATCTGTAACAATCCTTCTGCACCCCAGTCCCCAACATCTGCTCTCTGTAACCGGTCTCCTGCAACCCAGTCTCCAAACTCTGCTCACTGTAACAGGCCTTCTGCACCACAGTCTCCAAACTCTGCTCTCTGCAAAAGTCTTTCTACACCCCAGTCTTAAACCTCTGTTCTCTGCAACGATCCTTCTGCATCCCAGTCTCCAACGTCTGCTCTCCGTAAGATCCTTCTGCACCCCGTTCTCCAAACTTTCCTCTCTGTAACAGTCATTCTGCACCTCAGTCTTCAACCTCATATCTCTGCAACGGCCCTTGTGCACCCCAGTATCTAAACTCTGTTCTCTGCAGTTGTCCTTCTGAACCCAGGCTACAAACTCTGCTCTCTGCAACAGACCTTCTGCACCCCAGTCTTTAACCTCTGCTGTCTGCAAACGTCTAATTATACCCCAGTATCCAACATGTGCTCTCTGCAAAGATCTTTCTGCATCTCAGTCTCCAAGTCTGCTCTCTGCTACAGTCCTACTGCACCCCAGTTTCCAACCTATGCTCTCTTAAACATTTCTTCTGCATCCCAGGCTCCAACCTGTGCTTTCTGTAACTATCCTACTGCACCCCGGTCTCCAAACTCTGCTCTCTGTAGAGATCCTTCTGCACCTCACTCTCAAACCTCTGCTCTCTGCAATGTTCCTTCTTCATCCCAGTCTCCAACCTCTGCTCTCTGCTACAGTCCTTCTGCACCCCAGTCTCCAAGCTCTGCTTTCTGTAACAATTCTTCTGATCCACAATATCCAAACTCTACTCTCTGTAACACTCTTTCTGCACCCCAGTCTACTTCCTCTGCTCTCTGCAAGAATCCTTTGACACCCCTGTCCCCAACTTTTCCTCTCTGCAAAAGTCCTTCTGCACCTCAGTATCCAACCTCTGCAATCTGTAATGGTTTTTCTGCACCCCAGTCTCCAAACTCTTCTCTCTGTATCAGTCCTTCTGAACCCAGGTCTCCAAACTCTGCTCTCTACAACATTTCTTCTGCACCCCAGTCTCCAACCTGTGCTCTCTGTGAAAGGCCTTCTGCACCCCAGACTTCTACATCTGCTCTCTGCATCGATCCTTCTCCTATCCAGTCTCCAAACTCTGCTCTCTGTAAAAGTCCTTTTGTATCGCAGTCTCCAACCTCTTCTCTTTGTAATGGTCCATCTGCTCTCTAATTGCCAACCTCTGCTTTCTGTAACAGTCCTTCGGCACCCCAGTCTCCAAATTCTTCTCTCTGCAACGATCTTTCTGCACCTCTGTCTCCAACCACTCCTCTCTGTAAAACTCTTTCTGCATCTCAGTGTCCATTCTTTGCTCTCTCTAATGGTCCTTCTGCACCCCAGTCTCCAATCTCTGCTCTCTGTAACAATCCTTTTGCACCTCTTTCTCCAACGTCTTCTCTCTGTAACATTCCTTCTGCACTCCAGAATCCAAACTCTGCTCACTGTAACAGTCCTTCAGTACCGCAGTCTTCAACATCTTCTCTCTATAACTGTACTTCTACAAACCAAATGCCAACCTCTGTTTTCTGAAACAGTCATTCTGCACCTCAAACTCCAACCTCTGCTCTCTGTAACAGTTCTTCTAAGCCACAGTCTGAAACCCCTGCTCTCTGCAACAATCTTTCTAAACCCCAGTCTTCAAACTGTGCAATCTGTAACAATTTTTATGCACCCCAGTCTCAAACATCTGCTCTCTGTAACAGGTCTTCTGCAACTCAGTTTCCAAAGTCTGCTCTCTGTAACAGGCCTTCTGCACCCCAGTCTCCAAACTTTGCTCTCTGCAAATGTCCTTCTACACCCCAGTCTCCAACCTCTCCTCTCTGCAACAATCTTTCTGCATCCCAGTCTTCAACGTCTGCTCTGTTTAAGATCCTTCTTTACCCCGTTCTCCAAACTTTGCTCTTTGTAACAGTCATTCTGCACCTCAGTCTCCAACCTCATCTCTCTGCTACGGCCCTTATGCACCTCAGTATTTAACCTCTGTTCTATGCAGCAGTCCTTCTGCACCCCAGGCTACAAACTCTGCTCTCTGTAACAATCAATCTGCATCCCAGTCTCCAAACTCTACTTTCCGTATCAGTTATTCTGCACCCCAGTCTGAAACCTCTGCTCTCTGTAACAGTCCTTCTGCACCTAAGTCTCCAAACACTGCTCTCCACAACAGTCCTGCTGCACCCCAGTCTCAAACCTCTGCTCTGTGCAAAAGTCCTTCTCCACACCAGTCTCCAACATCTGCTCTCTGCAACGCTCCTTCTGAATCCCAGTCTCCAATATCTGCTCTCTGCAACAGTCCTTCTACACCCTAGTCTTTAAACTTTGCTCTCTGCTACAGTCCTTGTGCAACCCAGTCTCCAATCTCTGCTGTCTTCAACATTTCTTCTGTTCCCCAAGCTCCAACCTGTGCTCTCTGTAACTATCCTACTGCACCTCGGTCTCCAAACTCTGCTCTCTGTAGCGATCCTCCTGCACCTCAGTCTCCAACCTCTGCTCTCTGCAACGATCCTTCTGCACCCCAGTCTCCAAAGTCTGTTCTCTGCAACAGTCCTTCTGACCCCAGTCTCCAGCCTCTGCTCTCTGTAACATCTTTCTCCACCACAGTTTCCAAACTCTGCTCTAGGTGACATTCCTTCTGCACCCCAGTCTCTACCCTCTGCTCTTTGGAACAGTACTTCTGTACCACAGTCTCCAATCTCTGCTCACTTCAACATTTCTTCTGCACCCCAGTATCCAAACTTTGCTCTCTGTAACTGTATTTCTGACCCCAGTCTCCAACCTGTGCTCTCTGTAACAATTCTTCTGCACCTCAGTCTCCAACCTCTGCTTTCTCTAACGATCCTTCTGCACCACAGTTTTCAAACTCTGCACTCTGTAACAGTCCTTCTACACCTAGTCTTTAACCTCTTCTCTCTGTACAAATCCTTCTGCACCTAAGTCTCCAAAATCTGCTCTCTGTAACAGTCCTTCTGCACCTCAGTCTCCAACCTTTTCTCTCTGTAACAGGCTTACTGCACCCCAGTCTCCAACCTCTTTTCTCTGCAATGATCTTTCTGAACCTCAGTCTCCAACCTCTGCACTCTGCAACAGTCCTTCTGCATCCCAGTATCCAGACTCTGCTCTGTGTAAGATCCTTTGGCATCCATTTCTCCAACCTCTCCTCTCTGTAACAGTCTTTCTGCACCCCAGTATCCAAACTCTGCTCTCTGTAATGGTCCTTCTGTACCGCAGTCTCCAGCCTCTGCTCTCTGTATCAATCCTTATGCACCTCAGTCTCCAATGTCTGCTCTCTGTAACAGGCCTTCTGCACCCTAGTCTCCAACATCTGCTCTCTACATCTGTCCTTCTGCACCAAAGACTCCAAACTCTGCTCTCTCTAACAGTCCTTCTGTACCGCAGTCTCTAATCTCTTCTCTATATATCGGATTTTCTGCACCCCAATTGAAAACCTCTTTTTTCTGTAACAGTCCTTCTGCACCTCAGATTCCAGCCTCTGCTCTCTGTAACAGTCTTTCTAAGCCTCAGTCTGAAACCTCTGCTATCTGCAACAATCCCTCTCCACCCTAGTCTCCATCCTCTGCTCTTTGTAACAGGTCTTCTGCACCCCAGTCTCCAAACTCTGCTGTCGGTAACAGGCCTTTGCACCCCAGTCTCCAAACTCTTCTCTCTGCAACAATCCTTCTGCACCTCAGTCTCCAACATCTGCGCTCTGCAACAGTCCTTCTAAAGCGCAGTCTCAAACCTCTGCTCTCTGCAATGATGTTTCTGCATCCCAGTCTCCAACAACTGCTCTCTGCAACACTCCTTCATCACCCCAGTCTACATTCTCTTCTATCTGCTACAGTACTTCTGCACCCCATTCCAATCTCTGCTCTCTGCAACATTTTTTATGCACCTAAGTCTCCAACCTGTGCTCTCTGTAACTGTCCTGCTACACCCCAGTCTCCAAACTCTGCTCTCTTTAGCGATCCTTCTGTAACTCATTCTCCAACCTCTGTTCTCTGCAACGATCCTTCTGCACCCCAGTCTCCATCCTCTGCTCTCTGTAATAATCCTTTTGCACCCCAGTCTCCAACCTCTCCTCTCTGTAAAAGTCCTTCTGCACCTTAGTCTCCAAGTTCTGCAATCTGTAACAGTGCTTCTGCACCCCAGTCTCAAACCTCTGCACTCAGAAATGATTTTTCTGCACCCCAGTCTCCAACATCTGCTCTCTGCAACGATTCTTCTTCTCCCCAGGCTCCAACCTCTCCTCTCTGCAACGGTCCTTCTACATCCCAGTTTTCAAAATCTTCTCTCTGTATCAGTCCTTCTGCACCTTAGTTTCCAAACTCTGCAGTCTGAAACAGTCCTTCTGCACCCCTGTCTCCATCCTCTGCTCTAGTAACAGTTCTTTTGCACCCCAATCTCCAAACTCTGCTCTCTGTAACACTCCTTCTGCACCGCAGTCTCCACCCTCTACTCTCTGTAAAAGTCCTTCTGCACCTTCCAAACTCTGCTCTCTGTAAGGTCCTTCTGCAACCCATTCTCCAAACGCTGCTCTCTGTAAGAGTCTTCTGCACCCCAGTCTCTAAACTCTGCTCTCTGTAACAGGCCCTCTGCACCCCAGTCTTCAAACTCTGCTCTGTGTAATAGGCCTTCTACACCCCAGTCTCCAACATCTGCTCTCTGCAACGATCCTTCTTCTACCCAGTTTCCAAACTCTGCTCTCTGTAAATGTCCTTTTGTATCTCAGTCTCCAACCTCTTCTCTTTGTAACAGTCCATATGCTCCCCAATTGCCAACCTCTTCTTTCTGTAATAGTCCTTCTGCACCCCAGTCTCCAAACTCTTCTCTCTGAAACGATCTTTCTGCACTTCAGTCTCCAAACTCTGCTGTCTGTAAAAGTCCTTCTGCACCTAAGTTTCCATCCTTTGCTCTCTGTAATTGTCTTTCTGCACCCCAGTTTCCAAATCTGCTCTCTGTAACAATCCTTCTACACCTCTGTCTCCAACGTCTGCTCTCTGTAATAGTTCTTCTGCACCCCAGTCTCCCACATCTGATCTCTGCAACGGTCCTTCTGCACCCCAGTCTAAAAACTCTGCTCTCTGCAACAGTCCATCTGTATGACAGTCTCCAAACTCTTCTCTCTATAACGGTCCTTCTGCACCCCAATTTCCAAACTCTGCTCTTTGTAACAGTCCTTCTAAGCCTCAGTCTGAAACTTCTGCTCTCTGCAACAATCCTTCTAAACCCAAGTCTCCAAACAGGGCTATCTGTAACAATCTTTCTGCACCCCAGTCCTGAACAACAGCTCTCTGTAACAGGTCTCCTGTAACCCAGTCTCCAAACTCTGCTCTCTGTAACAGGCCTTCTGCATCACAATCTCCAACCTCTGCTCTCTGCAAAAGTCTTTCTACACCCCAGTTTCCAACCTCTGCTCTCTGCAACGATCCTTCTGCATCTCGGTCTCTAACCCCTGTTCTCTGTAAGATCCTTCTGCACCCCGTTCTCCAAACTTTGCACTCTGTAACAGTCATTTTGCACTTCAGTCTCCAACCTCATCTCTCTGCAACGGCCCTTGTGCACCTCATTATCCAACCTCTGTTCTCTGCATCTGTCCTTCTGCACTCCAGGCTACAAACTCTGCTCTCTGTAACAGTCCTTCTGCACCCCAGTCTCCAAACTCTACTTTCAATATCAGTTATTCTGCACCCCAGTCTAAAATCTCTGCTCTCTGGAACAGTCCTTCTGAACCTCAGTCTCCAACCTCTGCTCTCTGCAACAGTCCATCTGCACCCCAGTATCCAACCTCTGCTCTCTGCTAACGTCTTATTATACCCCAGTATCCAACATCTGCTCTCAGCAACGATCTTTCTGCATCCCAGTCTCAAACATCTGCTCTCTGAAACAGTCCTTCTACACCTTAGTCTCCAACCTCTGCTCTCTGCTACAGTCCTTCTGCACCTCATTTTCCAACCTCTACTCCCTGCAACATTTCTTCTGCACCCCAGTCTCCAACCTCTGCTCTCTCTAACAGTTCTTTTGCACCGCACTCTCGAAACTCTGCTCTCTATAACAGTCTTCTAAACCGCAGTCTCCAACCTCTTTTCTCTTCACCGATCCTTCTGAACCTCAGTCTCCAACCTCTGCTCTCTGCAACAGTCCTTCTGCACCCCAGTCTCCAGACACTGCTATCTGTAAAATCCATTTTATACCAGTCTCCAACATATGCTCTCTGTAACAGTCCTTCTGCACCACAGTATCAAAACTCTGCTCTATGTAAAAGTCCTTCTGCACCTCAGTCTCCAACCTTTGCTCTCTGTAATGGTCCTTCTGTAATGCAGTCTCCAACCTATGCTCGCTGTAACATTCCTTCTGCACCTGAGTCTTCAACGTATGCTCTCTGTAACAGCCCTTCTGCACCCCAGTCTCCAACATCTGCTCTGTGCAACGGTCCTTCTGCACACCAGTCTCAAAACCCTGCTCTCTTTAACAGTCTTTCTGCACCTCAGACTCCAACCTCTGCTCTCTGTAACAGTCCTTTCAAGCCTCAGTCTGAAACCTCTGATCTTTACAAGGATCCTTCTTCACCCCAGTCTTCAACCTCTGCTCTCTGTAACAGTCTTTCTGCACTCCAGTCTCCAAACTCTGCTCTCCGCTACAGTCCTTCTTCACCCCAGTCTCAAAACTCTGCTCTCTGCAACATTTCTTCTACACCCCAGTCTCCAACCTGTGCTGTCTGTAACTATCCTGCTGCACCCCAGTCTCCAAACTCTGCTCTCTGTAGCTATCCTTTTGCACCTCAGTCTGAAACCTCTGCTCACTTCAAGATCCTTCTCCACCTCAATCTCCAAGTTCTGCAATCTGTATAGGTCCTTCTGCACCCCAGTCTCCAACCTCTGCTCTCTGCAACTATCCTTCTTTACCTCAGTCTCTATCCTCTTCTCTCCACAACTGTCCTTCTGCACCCCAGTCTCCTTCCTCTGCTCTTTGTAAAAATCATTCTGCACCCCAGTCTCCAACCGCTCCTCTCTGTAACAGTCCTTCTGCACCTCAGTGTCCAACCTCTGCTCTCTGTAATGAACCTTCAGCACCTCAGTCTCCAACTGCTGCTCTCTCTAACAGGCCTTCTGAACCCCATTCTCCAACCTATGCTTTCTGGATCAGTCCTTTTGCACACCAGTATCCTAACTCTGCTCTCTGTAACAGTCCTTCTGTACCGCAGTCTCAAAACTCTGCTCTCTGTAAAGGACCTTCGGCACCCCAGTCTTCAATGTCAGCTTTCTGTATCAGTTCTTCTGCACCCCAGTCTCCAACCTCTGCTCTCAGTAAGAGTCCTTCTGCAACCCAGTCTCCAACTTCTGCTCTCTGCAACATTTCTTCTGCACCCTAGTCTCAATCGGTGCTCTCTGTAATTGTCCTTCTGCACCCCAGTCTCCAACCTCTTCTCTCTGTAACGATCTTCCTGCACCACAGTCTGAAACCTCTGCTCGCTGCAACGATCTTTCTGACCCTCATAATCCAACCTCTGCTCTCCGCAATGATCCTTCTGCACCCCTGTCTCCAACCTCTGCTGTCTGTAAGAGTCCTTCTGCACTTCAGTCTTCAATCTCTGCTCTCTGTAACAATCTTTCTGCACCTCAGTCTCCATTCTCTGATATCTGTAACAATCCATCAGCACACCAGTCTCCAACCTCTGTTCTCTCTAACAGGTCTTCTGCACCACAGTCTCCAAACTCTGCTCTCTGTAAGAGGTCTATTGCACCCCAGTCTCCAACTTCTTCTCTCTGCAATGATCCTTCTTCCCCTCAGTCTCCAACCACTGCTCTCTGCAACAGTCATTCTGCACGCAGTCTCCAATCTCTGCTCTCTGTAAGATCCTTCTTAACACCGGTCTCCAAACTTTGCTCTCTATAACAGTCCTTCTGCAACTCAGTCTCCAAACTCTGTTCTCTGCTATGGTCCTTCTGCACCCCAGTATCCAACCTCTGTTCTCTGCAACAGTCCTTCTTCACCCCAGGCTCCAAACTCTGCTCTCTGTAACAGTTCTTCTATACCGCAGTCTCCAATCTCTGCTGTCTGTAACGGTCCTTCTGCACCCGAGACTCCAAACTCTACTTTACATATCAGTTATTCTGCACCCCAGTCTTCAAACTCTGCTCACTGTAACAGTCCTTCTGCACCTCACTCTCCAACCTCTGCTCTTTTCAACAGTTCTTCTGCACCCCAGTCTCCAACCTCTGCTCTCTGTAAGATCCTTCTTCCCCCCGTCTCCACACTTTGCTCTCTATAACAGTCCTTCTGCACCTCAGTCTCCAACTTCTGCTTTATGCAACATTTTTTCTGCACCCAAGTCTCCAACCTCTGTTCTAAGCAAAAGTCTTTCTAAACCCCAGGCTCTAAACTCTACTCTCTGTAACAGTTTTTCTGTACCGCAGTCTCCAACCTCTGCTGTCTGTAACGGTCCTTCTGCACCCGAGACTCCAAACTCTACTTTCAATATACGTTATTCTGCACCCCAGTCTCCAACCTCTGCTCTCCATAAAAGTCCTTCTGCACCTCAGTCTCCAACCTCTGCTCTCTGCAACAGTCTTTTTGAACCCCAGTCTACAAGCTCTTCTCTCTGCAAAAATCCTCTACACCCCAGTATCCAAACTCTGCTCTCTCCAACGATCCTACTGCACCCCAGTCTCCAACCTCTGCTCTCCGCTATAGTCCTTCTTCACCCTAGTCTCAAATCTCTGCTCTCTGCAACATTTCTTTTTCACCCCAGTCTCCAACCAGTGCTCTCTGCAACTGTCCTGTTGCACCCCAGCCTCCAACCTCTGCTCTCTGTAGCGATCCTTATGCATCTAAGTCTCCAACCTCTTCTCTCTTCAACAGTCCTTCTTCACCCCAGTCTCCAAGCTCTGCTCTCTGAAACAGTCCTTCTGCACATCAGTGTCCAAACTCTGCTCTCTGTAAAAATTCTTCTTCACCTCAGTGTCCGAACTCTGTTCTCTGTAACAGGCCTTCTGCACCCCAGTCTTCAAGCTCTGCTCTCTGTAACAATCTTTCTGAACCTCAGTCTCCAAACTCTGCTCTCTGTAACAGACCTTCTGCACGCCATTCTCCAACATCTGCTCTCTGTAACAGTTCTTCTGGTTACCAATCTAAAACTCTGCTCTCTGTAACGCTCCTTCTGCACTCCAGTCTCCATCCTCTGCTCTCTGTAACACTCCTTCTGCACCACAGTCTCCATCCTCTGCTCTCTGTAATAATCCTTCTGCACCCCAGTCTCTAACCGCTCCTCCCTGTAACAGTCCTACTGCACCACAGTCTCTAACCTCTGCTCTCTGTAATGAACCTTCAGCACCTGAGAATTTAACTGCTTCTCTCTGTAACAGGCCTTCTGAACCCCATTCTCCAACCTATGCTTTCTGGATCAGTTCTTTTTCAAACCAGTATCCTACCTCTACTCCTTGTAACAATTCTTCTGCACCTGAATCTCCAATTTCTGCTCTCTGAAACGATCTGTCTGCACCCCAGTCTCCAAACTCTGTTCTGCTCATCAGTCTTCCTGTAACCCAGTATCTAACCTCTGCTCTCTGTAACAGTCCTTCTGTAAAACAGTCTCAAAATTCTGCTCTCTGTAACGGTCCTTCTGCACCCCAGTCTCCAACCTCTGCTCTCTGCAAAAGTCCTTCAGAACCCAAGTCTCAAACCTCTGCTGCCTGCAAAAGTCCTTCTACACCCCAGTCTCCAAACTCTGCTATCTGCAACAGTCCTTCTGCACCCCAGTCTCCAACCTCTGCTCTCTGCAAAAGTCCTTCAGAACCCCAGTCTCAAACCTCTGTTGCCTGCAAAAGTCCTTCTACACCCCAGTCTCCAAACTCTGCTATCTGCAACAGTCCTTCTGCACCCCAGTCTCCAACCTCTGATCTCTGTAACAATCTTTCTGTACCTCAGTCTCCAGCCTCGACTCTCTGTAACAGTCCTTCTGCATCTCAGTCTTTAACCTCTGCTCTCTGCAATAGTCCTTAAGCACTGCTGTCTCAAATTCTGGTCCCTGCAACAGTCGTTCTACACCCAAGTCTCAAACCTCTGCTATCTGCAACAGTCCTTCTGCACCTTAGTCTCCAACCTCTTCTCTCTGCAACGAAACTTCTGCACCCCAGACTCCAACATCTGCTCTCTGCAACAGTCCTTCTGCACCTCAGTCTGAAAACTCTGCTCTCTGCAACGATCCTTCTTCACCTCAGTTTCCAAACTCTGATCTCTGCAATGGTCCTTCTGAACCCAAGTATTCAACCTCTGCTCTCTGTAACAATCCTTCTGCACCTCACTCTCCAACATCTGCTCTCTGCAAAAGTCCTTCTGCACACCAGTCTCTAACATCTGGTCTCTGCAATAGTCCTTCTGCACCTCAGTCTCTAACCTCTACTCTCTGTAACAGTCCTTCTGCACCTCAGTCTCCAACATTTGCTCTATGTAAGACTCTTCAGCAACCCAGTATCAAACTCTGTAACAATCCTTCTGAACCTTTTCTAAAACTCTGTTCTCTGTAACAATCCTTCTGAACACCAGTCTCAATAATCTGCTTTCCACAAAGATCCTTCTGCACCCCAGTCACCTTCCTCTGCTCTCTGCAGCAGTCCTTCTCAACCCCAGTATCCAATCTATGCTCTCTATAACAGTCCTCCTGTAGTGCACTCTCAAAAATCTGCTCTATGTAACGGTCCTTCTGCAACCAAGTCTCCAATATCTGCTCTCTGTAACACTTTTTCTGAACCTCTGTCTCCAAACTCTGCTCTCTGCAACAGTCCTTCTGCACCTCAGTCTGAAAACTTTGTTCTCTTCAAGGATCCTTCTGCACCCCAGTCTCCAACCTCTTCTCTCTGTAACAGGCATTTTTCACCCCATTCTCCAAACTCTGCTCTCTGTAATGGTGCTTCTTTACCTCAGTCTACAAACTCTGCTCTCTGCAAAAGTCCGTCTGCACCCCAGTCTCCAAACTCTGCTTACTGTATCACTTTATCTGCACCACAGTCTCCAAATTCTGCTCTCTGTAAAATCCTTCTGCACTACAGTTTCCAAACTCTGCTCTCTGTAACATTCCTTCTCCACCCATGTATTTAACCTCTGCCTTCTGCAAGTGTCCTGCGGCACCCCAGTCTCTAACCTCTTTCCTCTGCAACAGTCCTTGTGGTCCCCAGTCTCCAAACTCTGCTCTCCATAACGGTCTTTCAGCACCCCAGTCTCCAAACTCTTTTTTCTGTATCAGTCCTTTTGAACCTCAGTCTCAAACCTCTGCTCTCTGTATCTATCCTTCTGCACTTAACTCTCCAAACTGTGCTCTCTGTAATATTCCTTCTGCACCCCAGTCTCCAACCTCTGCTCTCTGTAACAGTTTTTCTATACCCAGTCACCAAACTCTGGTCTCTGTAACGGTCCTTCTGCACCCCAATTTCCAACCTCTGCTTTCTGTAACAGTCCTTCTGCACGTCAGTCTCAAAACTCTGCTCTCTGTAACAGTGCTTCTACACCTCAGTCTCCAACCTCTGCTCTCTGTAACAGTCCTACTGAACCTCAGTCTGATACCTCTGCTCTCTTCACCATTTTTATGCACCCCAGTCTCCAAACACTGCTTTCTGTAACAGTCCACCTGCACCTCAGTCTCAAACCTATGCTTTCTGTAAGATCCTTCAGCAACCCAGTCTCCAAACTCTGCTCTCTATAACTGTCATTCGGCACCCCAGTTTCCAACCTTTCCTCTCTGTAACAGTCCTTCTTCACGCCAGTCTCCAAACTCTTCTCTCTGTAGCAGGCCTTCTGCACCCCAGTCTCTAATATCTGCTCTCTGCAACGATTCTTCTGCACCACAGTCTCCAACATCTGCTCTCTACAATGATTTTACTGCACCTCAGTCTCAAACCTCTAATCTCTGCAACTGTCCTTCTGTACCTCAGTCTCCAAATTCTGCTCTCTTTAATATCCTTCTGTACCCCTGTATGCAACCTCTGCTCTCTATAACAGAACTTCTGAATCCGAGTTTCCAACCTCTGCTTTCTGTAACAGTCCTTCAGCACCTCAGTCTCCAAACTCTGCTCTCTGGAAGATTCTTCTGCAACACAGTCTTTAAACTCTGCACTCTGTAACAGTCCTTCTGCACAACAGTCTCCAACCTCTGCTCTCTGTAACAGACATTCTGCACCCCAGTCTTTAACCTATTCTCTCTGCAACGATTCTTCTCCACCCCAGTCTCCAACATCTGATCTCTGCAACACTGCTTTTGAACCCCAGTCTCCAAACTCTGCTCTCTGTAAGATCCATCTGAACCCCAGTCTCCAAACTCTACTCTCTGTAACAGTCCTTCTGCACCCCAGTCTCCAAACTCTGCTTTCTCTAACAGTCCTTCTGCACCTCAGTCTCCAACCTCTGCTCTGTGTAACAGTCCTTCTGCACCCCAGATTCTAAAATCTGCTCTCTTGAACGATCCTTCTGGAACCCAGTCTCTAAAGTCTGCTTTTTGCAACAGTCCTTCTGCACCACAGTCTCCAACCTCTGCTCTCTGTAAGATCTTTCTGGACTCCAGTTTCCAAACTCTGCTCTCTGTAACATTTCTTCTCCACGCCAGTCTCCAAACTCTGTCCTTTGCAACATTTTTTCTGCTCCCCAGAATCCGAGATCTGCTCTTCGTAACAGTCCTTCTGTACCGCAGTCTCCAACCTCTGCTCTTTGTAATGATCTTTCTACACCCCAGTCTCCATCTCTGCTTTCTGTATCAGTCTGTCTGAACCCCAGTCTCCAAACTCTGTTCTCTGTATCTATCCTTCTGCACCTTAGTCTCTAACTTGTGCTCTATGTAAGAGTCCTTCTGCACCCCAGTCTCCAACCTCTGCTCACGGTAACAGACCTATACCGCAGTCTCCAAACTTTTCTCTCTGTAATGGTCCTTCTGCAGCCCAATTTCGAAACTCTGCTTTCTGTAACAGTCTTTCTGCACCTGAGTCTCCAAACTCTCCTCTCTGTAACAGTCCTTCTACACCTCAATCCCCAACCTCTGCTCTCTGTAACAGTCCACCTGCACCTCAGTCTGAAACTCTGCTCTCTGTAAGATCCTTCAGCAACCCAGTCTCCAAACACTGCTCTGTATAACAGTCCTTCTGCATCCTAGTCTCCAAACTCTCCTCTCTGTAACTGGCCTTCTGCATGCCAGTCTCTAAACTGTGCTCTCTTCAACAATACTTCAGCACCCCAGTCTCCTAACTCTGCTCTCTGCAATGATCCTACTGCACCTCAGTCTCCAAACTCTGATCTCTTCAATAGTCCTTCTGCACCTCAGTCTCAAAATTCTGCTCTCTGTAAGATCTTCCTGCACCCATTTCTTCTAGCTCTGCTCTATTTAACAGAACTTCTGCACCTCAGTCTCCAATCTCTGCTCTTTGCAACAGTCCTTCTGCACCAAAGTCTCAAAACTCTTCTCTCTGTAAGATCCTTTTGCACCTAAGTCTCCTACCTGTTCTCCAGTTTCCAAATTCTTTTCTCTGTAACATTCCTTCTTCACCCTAGTATTTAACCTCTGCTTTTTGCAAGTGTTCTGCGGCACCCCAGTCTCCAAACTCTGTCCTCTACAACAGTCCTTCTGCTCCCCAGTCTCCAACAACTGCTCTCTGTAAAG